>NW_020799092.1:75485248-75497242 GCF_003259725.1 Athene cunicularia
GGGGCAGGGAATGTAAATTATTGAAATAGCCATTCATGAAGTTTACAGATTAACATTTTCTTTTCCATTGTGAACCGTTTGTTTTTTTTGTTTCCTTGAAATTTTTTCTCATTTCTATCAAAGTTAAAATCCAAGCTTATACTGAAATAGTGATTGCTGTGTCCAGAGGGAAGGAAGGAGTGTTTGGATTATTAAACAGCAGCATTTTTCAGGAACTTGTCTCATCATCCCAGCACGGTCTGGAAAACAAAAAAAAAAAATCCAAATTTTGAACTCATGTAGGATAGTACAGCTCTCCATATAACAGCCTGCACTTGTGTTATGCCTAAACCACTTTCTTTTCTTCCAGTACCTCTCTGCCATACTCTTTGTGCACTTCCCAGACTCAGTAGGTCTACGGGCATCACCCTCCTAAATTACTCAAATGTGATTCATCCTCAGCGATAGACCATCCTGCATCCTAAATGAAGCAATAGCCCTCCAGGGAAAGAAAAAAAAAAAAAAAAAAAGTGTGATTGTGTAATGAAAGACTGTTTCATAATATATAAGTACCAGGTGTGGGATTGAGCCTGCCTAATTTAAACTCCCAATTTGTATCTATAATTCAAGTGCCTAGCAACCCAATCCTGGGAGGGAGGGCTGAAAATCCCTGTGCAATCGGCAGAAAGAGGTAGGTGCCCTTGGACGTCTCCAGAGGGAGATACAGGCTGCTGCAACTGGGTGCCTGTGGTGGGCTGGTGGTGGAGCCAGGTCAGCCTCTCTTCCCTGCATTTAGTGTTTGATTTTCCTCCTGGTAGTTTGTTCTTTGTGGCCCCTGGCTGGGGCTCTAGTTTGGACATGGGTACAATGGTCCTGGAGATGCAGAAGTCCAGAGCTGGGCTGAGGCTGCTGCTGTTGTGCTGCTCGAAGGCACTCTGAAGTCCCCTGAGGGTTATGCTCTCCCCACACAAGCATATCTCCTGTTTCCCCAATTCTTGGGTGCAGGGAGTCAACCAACCTGCTGCAGCTGCTCAGCCTGGCAGAGGGCGTCCAAGCAGTTTACATAAGACATCATTAAAAGCCACAAGAAAGCAGATCTTTATGACAAGAGAAGAGGTAGTATCTGAATTAAACAGTATATGCAAGGAGCTGTGCATTTGTTTGTAAAATATGTTCTTACTAAGAGAAAAAAAAAAAAAAAGATCTTGATGCATCTCTATCTGTGATTCTTGTCCTAATGTGCCTGGGTTAGACTGTGTACTGAGAGACCTCAGTAATGATCCCTTCTCTGTTATTTCTAACTCAGTGACATTTGCCTCTTAGAGGCGGATGGAATTAATTTTTCAATCTCTCTCCACCGTGGGCCCCTTCTGGCTGTAGAGGGTCTGTTGAATTGTTGTGGGTTTTGTTACACAGCCTGTTTGACACCTCAGGTCAGATCTGAACCACGGACAGAGCGAAATTGAATTTTTCCTCCTGAACTTCCCCTTTCTTATTTTTCTGCAGGTCTTTATTGAGTTCAAGTTGTGCTTCTACCAAGTGTCTAACACTGCATGTACATTAACTGTACTTCCACTCGCAGGCAGATGAACCATCACATAAGAAAGGGCTCATTTAAATTATGCACTATAATGGAGTGCCAGATCCATACACTCAAAGCCACGAGTCATTTTCCTTCCCTAATGGTATCAGCTTAAAAATTATATTAGTAGAAAGATTATGCTTTGGGGTTTTTTTGGGTTTTTTTGGTTTTTTTTTTTTGTTTTTTATCTGCCTTTTGGAATTTCACATTCGAAGGCTTGTAGGAATAAGAACAAAGGTTGGGAACTTCAATCCCATGTCTCCCAGAGCTCAGGTTTAAAAAAAGATGAGGCACAAAGCTGAAGGGCCCAGATGATATGTTGAAAATGCAGACAATTGAATACTGCTGTACATTTCACTAAAGAAAATGCTTGATATATGTTGTATATAGTCCATGCTCTTTTTATGTTACTCTGTTCCATAACAGACTGTATGGAGCTATGAGAGCTCTGTCGGGGACAGGAGGGATCTCAGCTCCATAATGAACTTCCATCTATCACATATTTTAGCCCAGACCCTTATTCACCCGCCCATCCTTCCTCTAGATCTTCAGTTACTTAAACCAGCATTTTCTATCATGTTCATCAGACAAGAGCACTTCAATCTGTTGACATCCAGACCTGATTGTCTAATGTGGCTTCTGAAACCTTTGGAAAGTCCTTGACAACTTCAAATGTTGTATAAAGCAAAAAAAAAAAAAGGGGGGGGGGGGAATCATGCACCACTTCTGTGATAAGTGGGGTAAAAAAGAGCAAAGATGCAGTAACAAATGGTTTAGCATTTGCCAGCATATGACTCAGAGGTCCTTGCCATGCTAAGCTCATGAGCACCTCTCATGTGCTACTTAGGTTGAGTTAGTACAGATGTGTTTTCTTATATTATTGCATCTGTGTTTTGACTTGGAAGAGCTGGAATCCTCTTTTCTGAGCAGGGGGAAAATCGTCTTGCAATCAGACCGTTTCATAATGTCACCCTATCATACAGATAATGAGATTTCTGGTAGCATCACAGTGTTTGAAGCCTGTGGCCTTGTTTCATTAGCAAGTAGTGTGACTCAACCGCAGCAGGTCTATAAAATGAAAGAGTTGGTGTTGAGGATCCCTCTTACACACTAGCCATCTCAAGGCATTTACTTCAGACGAGCTCTAGCCACATCCCGTGAACCATCCGGTCCATCAATGTTTGAAGCACATTAGGTGTGTTCCTGCAATGTTTCTGCAGCATCATTCAATTGAGATTCACCTGGGAGGAATCCAGGTCATGTGCTCCAAGACCACTCTGTGAGGTGAACCACACAGCAGTAAGTGAAGACAACCAGAAGAGCGTTCCCCATGGAAAATAAAACATGACTTTACACACACTCCTTGCTGACACGGTGCAGTGATTGGGCAGGCTCCACATTTGTGTTTTCTGGCAGAGCTGCAAGGGTTGTGCTCCTTTCATTTGGCAATACCTGTGTTGCTGGTCTTCAGGCTGGTTAGAGCGGCTGATGTTTCCCCCTCAGGATCTGTCATGAGTGGGGTGGTTCGTGAGTTCACAGACAAGAGCTGCTAGAGCAGAGTCACTAATCAGTAGGGATTATCCTGCAGATCTCACTGAGAATGAAGTTATTCAGGTACTTAGAAAGAGCCCAGAATGGGCTAGAAATGGACAGGGAGTCAAACCAAAGGTAGGAGAAACCACCTTGGTTGGTCGTCCTAACTGAAAAAAATCCATGAACTCCATTCTCTGCTCTGCCTGTGACATTGGACAGGTAGTCATCCAAGGGGTAGAAAACAGGATACAGTTCATCTGGACTGTTGAAGACTAAGGTCACCAAGAATGACTTGATTTGTTAGCAATGCCTTCAGGCTGCTGTGAAACTTCAGCTGACCTGGGTGTGGAGAAACATCCTTTCTACATCCACTCCAGAGGTTGGTATAGATCTTGGCACCACCATATAATTTTCAATAGCATTATGGTCCTTTGAGAGGTATGACTTTGAGAGTTTTCTTAGAGTTTTTGTTTTCCTGATTCAATTTTACTGGCTGGAGGAAATAGGTTTGTTGTAATCCAGTTTGCAAATACGTTTCTTCCACTGATCATACTATAAACATGAATGGACCTGTGTCAGGTTTTTTATAGGAGTATGGATCTTAAAGTTATGGGCAGTAAAGATTCTAAAGACAAGGGGTTTGCAAGGTAAACCCTACAAGATGCAGCACGGGGACAAACTAATAGTCATATGAAATGGACATTTAGAGTTTGTCAGTGATATTCCAGACCAGAGTTATTCAGTGATTTTCCAGAAGAAAAGGAGAAGACTAATTATCACATGGCTGCTTTTCTACTTCAAAGGTGGAAGCACTCTCACGGATGTAATTCGAGCAATTCTAAGATGCCCCTGCCATTGTTGGACCCTACCCCACAACCACAGTTGCCTCAACAGATCATGTGAATGCCCCTAGACCGTCTCAGTATGAGCTCAGTCATGTTTAATAACCTTTTGCCCCATAGCAATCCCAAGTTAACCAAGAGGTTTTTTTAGTCACACGTGGTGCCTCTCACTACAAGTGATCCATGCAGCCCCAAAGATCAGTAGGCATCAGTCATCCGCAGACCACTCACATACCATATGAAAAATGTCGCTCGTGACCTCCTGCTCCCTGAAGAACAGTCGATATTAAAAGCAATCCCACAATATTCAATGGTACAGGCAGAGGTCAGATCAGACTGGCCCTTGCTAATGCACTGTGTCAGTATTTCTTTAGTGACCTCATCAGTCCTCTCAAAATTATCTTTCTTTAAAAGATGTCATGTCTGTCTCCTCATGAAGAAAACCTTCTAGATGAGATTTGATCTTGCGTGTTCCTGCATCTAGAGAGATGGCAGTATCATGGAAGGGGCAGTCTGACCCCTTTAACTCAGGGGGATTTTAACACTGAAACTTAATGACACTTTTTTTACCTGTCCTTTAAAAGAAAAACACAGCCATTTGGGGACTGTGGGTTTCCGAGTGTTGTGTTAGTAAGTACCAGGGTATGTATATGTTCAAAAATACTAAAAAACATGTCTGCAAGCATCTGAACTGAGATTCAAGAGCAGATGGCCTTCTATGAGAATGAGGGATCAGCAACTGTGTCACCAAGTCCACAAGTTCATTGTTGTTGTAGCGAGAGCAAGTGATTTTCAGTCAGCTTATATTATTCATCGGGGAGTGTGTATGTGTGTGATTTTAAATAGAACACAATTCCGTTTCCTGGGTTTTGGTTTTGCATACTTTAAATCTGAGTATCTTTCATCAGTTAGTTTGGCTTTCAGACTTTGGCATTTTAACCAAACTCAATAAACTCTCAAACTTTCTCCAATGTATGTGCAAAATGCTCAAAAATTTTAATTTGCCATAAATCTCATCTTTCTACAGAGTTCCAAGCTACCATTTTAATTTTGCTATCATGTATTTCAAGCCGCCAAACTCTACATATAAATCCTGAGGGAATACGATAGTGGGTAGGAAATGAGTTTGAAGAGGGTTAGGTCTGTTTGTTTGCCGCCTTCTTTATGTTTGGGTTTTAGATTTGTGCAGTTATTTTCATTGTCTTCCTTGCAGCAACGAGACATTTATGTCTATAAAAGTGAGCCTTGTATTCTCTGGGGATTTCAGAAAAAAAAAAAATGAAATGCTGTAAGATTTGCAGTACAATGATGGAAGCTGGCAGTTCTCAAATAGTATGAAATGATTTCAGTTTAGTCTCGTTATTCTGTATCTCCTACTCATCTACCGCCCTCCCTTAGAGTCAAGCATTATCTGTGGTTTTTTTCTAGTGTTCCTCTGACACTTTTGCTCTCCACTTGACAAATGCAATCAAACTATAGAGCAGAGCAGAGCTGGTAAATTAAGGTACTTATGATAAGGGTTTATTTCAGAAAATGTTCAGAATTTTGTGTAGTTTTCAGACAAAACCCACTGAAGTTCATACATGACTTTGCAGCCAACATTGCCAGATCATTAGAGAAAAACTGCGGTCGTGGAAGAGGAAGCTAATTGTTGCACTCATATTTCTGTCATGTATGATTTGGATCTCCCTAAGAAAGAGCCTGGAATTATTATTTACTGTCATTTCCTATTCACAAAAGAGGTTCTTCATGGAAACGCATGTCTTCACACCCTCTCCTACAGTACATATGTTGTGAAGAAATAATCACACAAACCAGCTACATCCTATTTCCTCCAAGCTGGCTGGTCTCAGGAACAATGGCTCTTGAGAAGCCACAAAGTGCATCCCCCTCTGATCATGTCACTCCCATGGATTTGAGCACAGCTCTGCCCCTCATCACCCTGAAGATAAGGGCATTTTGCAACCCTTCACATTTAGATCAGCCTCTGCTACACCAGTGATGAACAGTTTGCTCTTGAAAATCTTCTGAGGATGGCCTCTAAGGTCCAGAAAATCTTCTGAGGGTGGCTCAGCAGGGACCAAGTGAGTTGCTGGCTCTTCCTTTAGATCCTGAAGGGGTGACTTTACTCCTCTGGTTTGACTTGGAGACAAACCTTACAGCGAGAGATCCATAGGAAGGTCCCAGGTTTGGCTTCATGCCATTGGAAGTGACTCTGAGGTTTCTGCCTGTATTACCCAAGGACACTGCAGTCATGGTCCCTACTATAAGGAGGTGGGACAACAGCCTTGAGCAAGTTTTGAAGACTTCAGAGATGAAAAATCCCCACGTAGGCAGCTTTAAGGGCAAGGCAGTTTTGAGACACCTGCAATGAGGTGCTGTTCCTGTGTTCAGAGTAGAAACTGTTGGGTAAATAGAGCGGTTGGCATCATGCAATGTGAGCCATGGAGAGATCCAGTGCAGACCCATCATGTCATCTATTTAAGCAAGCTGTTTCATGGAAAGTGGTTTGATGATTTGGGGGAATGTTTTGTACACTGCCAATGTTAAATGACCCCTGATAAATAACAAAAACCTATTAACAGGCTGCTCTGAAAGCAATCAGGCTTAATTATCTCAAAATACAGGGTTTTGCCAGACTATAAAAACCTGTTATTTATTTTAAAAGTTTTGAAAACATCTGTAAGCTAAATATATTTGAATGTATATTTGTGTATTTACATGCCTGTGTATGTGGTGATTATTAAGGAGAATGGACTTCTGCTACTCGTTTCTGCTATTTCTTCTCTTTTTTTTTGGCTCTGCTTGTATTTTCTGACTGAAGCAGCTAAACGCCAGTCAAATGCATATTCTTTCATTGCATTTTTTTGGCTTTTGAAGGAAGATTTGTTCTCACCCTCCCAAAACAAGATCCTCCACAACCTACTTGAGAAGTCCTTTGATGTCTGCTTACTCATTATAAATATACAGGACTCTCGATCTCAGCCCTCCCCTGTTTGCCAGTCCAGGCGCTAATTCTCCCATCTAATAAAACTTTGTAAGAGGGCAGTCAGATGCCACATCTCATCATTGATCAGACCATAATGAATTGAATATATTATATTAACACAGTTTTGCTTTTATTTCACCGTGAGCATTTTTTTTTTCCTTTGGAGGATAAAATGTAGCACACTTTTTGATGGTGTTACCAAGGGTAAGGAGTGGAATTATTTCAATTTTTTTAAAAAACCAACCCAAAGTCTGCGTTTTCCATCTGCAGGATTTGCATACGTAAAATGAAACTGCTTATCTGATGGTTCATGCTGAGTGCGGCATTGCATGCAGTCATTAATGATCAAAATCTTTCTAATTCAGGTGTTAAATTTTAATTAACTCACCGTGCTGATTAATACCAAATAACACAAGGCAGGAATGACTGCATTTTGCTCACCAGGGACTAGCTGCTGTACAGATCTAGTGGTGTCAGAGCATCCTCATTAAACGTAGCTCAGCTGTGCTGCATTACCCTCCAAAATCCGGTGGTGCAATCACCATTTCCAGCCTTATATACCAATTTGCCCTGTATTCAAAGCACTGTCCTCTGTCGTGCACAGGAGTAGCTAAACGGGTTGTCAAGCCTTATCTTTCTTTCTCTTTGTTGTTGTTTTTGTGAATGAGAAACTTTTTACTTGTTCCTAAAGGTGCACAAGGTAAGGAAGAAATAGCAACCACTGCCTTTCCCATCATCTGGCCTTCTGATGGCAAATACTTTGCCTGAAATTACACATCTCTTGTCACTTGCATGTATTTTGTTAGCAACGTCAATCCCAAGAAGCAGGTCAAGACCAGCATTGAAAGCTGCCACCTTGACCGGCTGCTGCTCCGGGTCAGTAGAGGCCATCAGACACCCAGCTCCCCTTATTTACTCATCTGCTTGAGCTGCCGTCTAACTGGATTAAGTGACCCAATCCATCATGTTTACGATAATCTCACTGAAGCAATTGATTGGGAAAGAGTAGATGAATGTAGTCCCGTGAGCCCCAGTTTGCTTTGGCTCATGATACAGCCACTTGCTCCACGGCTGTGGCCAAGACCTTTTGAGACAGTAGATGTTAAAGCTTGTTTCCTACTCTCTTCCCACATGCTGGAGAGCTTGCCAGGCTGGGAGTGCTTGCTGGAGAACACTGCTCTTCAGATGTCTGCCACTGCTAGTCACCAAGGTGCTGATCAAGAAGTTGAAATATATATATTTTATATATAAAACACAGTATACTAAAGAGAAGTAATGCCTTAATCCATACCCTGAATATCATTATGTTACCCCAACATAATGAAATCCTCTGTGTTTATTCTTTTTTCCCAAAATGACTTTAATTCACTATTTCTTAAACTGCAAACAAATAAAATCATTTATTTACAAACCACAAAGTAGATACCAGCTTTGCACTTGTGTTAAGAACATGTGAAAAGAAATTAAAAAAATCACGATCCTGCACTTAGATTATCCCTAGTGGCTTCTCTTCTGCTTCATTATCCATTCTTGGTGCTCTGTCATCTTGAGATTGCATTCATTGGATAGATCCCCAAACTAGTGCACCCCATTTTATTATATATATAATATATTTAATTATATAGTCTGGATCCATCTCCAGAGGTCATGCAGGTTTGACTCCCCTTCATCTCATTCAGTGCACAGGACACTCTTGTCCTTCCCTTCATCCAGCTGACTGTTTCCACCACCCACTTCAGTTGTGTTCACGTCCCTTGAGCACTGGCCAAAGCAGTTCAGCCCTGCCCATAAGGGCAGGAGGTGATTTTTCTGACCTAGTTTAGGACATCTGAAAATTAGACATCTAATGCTGGGCTATTGACCCTACTGTCTGCCTATAGTGATGAAAAGTAGTAAGTGCCTCCAACAGGTGGTTCATCTCATCCTAAAATTGGCATCTAAGATCAGATGAGTGGCCTCTGGACACCTGTGGCTAGGAGGAAGCATCGAGTGGGGTGATTAAGTTAAAATTAGGCATCTGATTTTGACATGTCTCAGTTCAGATGAGAGAAATCCTTCCCTTAATGACTATTTTTACCCAGAGTAAGCCTAACGCGTACCTTCAGGCTGGACTTGGGAAATCTCTGTCCTGGATGTCTGAAGTCTTTCCAGAGCATATTAGTTGGTTTTTTTTTTTCAGAGCTAGATGATGATTGTCCCATTATTTGGATGGAATAAAGGGAAGAGAAGGTTTGGGGACCTACCTCTTTGTCCCAGTGTAGTGATGGGTCACAGGAGTGAGGGTCTGGGACATCTGTCAGGGTTCCATGAGAAAGGTGGGTCCCTTCCCCAGATAAACTGTGAGGAAGTCCCTTGGTGCTGTGAGGGGCTCCCTTCTGCCCCACCGCATCTGTAGAGCCAGATGGCTTAATGCCACTCTCTGTGTTGGCACTGTAGATCAGCTTCACCATCTCTGAATAAGCAGTTTGCTGGGAGTCCCTGGGCCATCACCAGAGGCCGTGAACTTCCTATCTGATCAGCAGCAATGACAACTAGGTGAGGTGGCAGCTGTACCCCATTGCTCAGTCTAAGCACACGTGACTGCAAGAGAATTAATCCCAGACAGTGAATGCAGATCACATGGAGCTCATTATTCACTGCATGTAGCAGAACAGGTGGTCTGCTGTCAAGCAGAAGTACAAGCGCTTTACCCCCTCAGAGGCTGGAATCCAAAAAATGATATTTCTTTTTCTTCAGCTGCTCCAACAGAGAGAGGGGTTTTCTGAGCTCCCTTGGGGAGTTCAAAATGGGGGAATGTGAACATCCTTTGCACTCCTGATGCTTCATCCAGTGCAGAATACACCGAGGCTCAGTGTTGTCCCAGGATAGCAATGGCAGCGCTGCCATCCATGCAGGCAGCAGCAGGGGTGGAAGAGAGCTGTGTTGCCTGTCCTGCCTTCTCCCCTCTCTGTACAGCATCTAAGTAAATACATTTTTACTAAATGCAAGAGGTAATGTAGGTGAAAATGTTATGGTTGAGGTCTGGTAGGCTTGCACACACAAAAAAAAAAAAAAAGCAAGCTTGCCCAGGTTTAAAATTGCAATGGCTTTTAATGTATTTCTTGTCCCATTATTTAACTTTCATGTGTTGAAAATAGCTAGGAGGAATTGTTAAAGGTGCAGTTAGGGGCAATTGTCAAATTGTAAATCAAATGGGAAAAGCAGAGTGGGTCAATAAAAATAGGTATGGGTGGGATGGAAAAGCCAGTGCTTTTGTTGGTCTGAAAATAACCTATTTCTCCCCCAATAATCAAGGGTATTTCATTATATAGAAAAACACAGGTGAAATAGTAGCAAAGTGACTTACCCTAAGATTGCTTATTGCCCAGTGCACCACAGTAACTGCATAAGACCAAACTGCTACAAAACAAACTGCAAAAGAGGCTCTCCTGGTTGCAGTTCTGGATACTGCTACCCACTATCTTCTGACTGAAACGTGCCACATACAGGAGCATCTTCTCCCCACAGACCTCTTGTTAATGCTGTATGACTTCTCCCAGAGATTCAGATTTCTTAATAATACTTACCTTCTTCCTGGTCAGGGAGTCTGGCAGCACCACTGGAGTTACTCTTCTCTCATTAGAGCTCCTCCAATCACAGTGCAAAACTTCACATACGCCCCAGGCTTTACCTCTACAAACTCTGCACCTCTCCCAAGAAAAGATGCTGGTTCATAGTTCTCTACGTTCCAGGGTGAACCCCCCAAGTTGTTTTTACTCCCTGGTGCAGAGAGATTTGACCTCTGGCCCTTAAAGATCAAAGGCCACAGTCTGACACCATTGTACCATCTAACTTCCACTTCATTTGATCTGTTTATATGGTCACTATTTTCCACATCATTGACAAGGCACTGGGTGGGTGATTTGTCACAGAGTTGACAGTTATAGACCATAATGTGTATAAATAGCCTCTGTTTTTTAAGGTAATCAATGGAAAAATGAGGCTCAAAGTCTGAAAGGTTACAAGTAAATGTATTTATTCCTGCCTTTTGCAGACACAAGGGGCAGGGGTCTTCACTGGAAACTTCCATACAAAACATTTCTTTCATGGGCCACCCATGAGCCAAGACCTCAGCTGATGTCGGGGAACAGCAGTCCTGTTGGTGACACAAGGGCTGTCTTTTTATGTCAGACTTTAATTTGCTGTCACAAAGAACTGTGCTTTGCAATTGTGCTACCTCCATAGGATAGAGACCATAATGTGTGCAAGAGTTTGAGGCACCCCAGAACTGCGGGGCAAACAGCCATCAAGCCCAGCATACAGTGTCCGCTGATGGGTGCTCAGAGAGGAGTAAGGATGTCGATCATACTGCTTCCCACCAACGAATAAATTTTCTTCCTAAGCTAAAAGTTGCAGCCAGACCCTTGTGTTTAACAGTCGTGAAAGGACTTAACCACTGTAAAATTATTTATTATTTCCTTTATCTGTTTCCTTATGAATCGCTTACATCTTGGGCTCCACAGTATCTTTTGGCAGTGTATTTCAGTTTAATGACATACCATATGAAAAGTGCTCTCTTAGGTTCATTTTAAACTAATGTTTGATGATATCGCTGCATGCCAACTAGTTCCCGTATTATGAGAAACAAACCAATACTATTTTTTCTATTCCTCTGCGATACTATTTGTGATTTTACAGACCTTTAGCTCCTCTTCATCAGTTTTCCAAGCCCAAAAGTTCTCTGTTCAGTTTCCTCCATTTTGCGAAAGCCCTTCTACACCTTTGATCATCTCTGCCTCTCATCTCTCTCTCTCTCTAGTTTTTCAAGATTAAGTCATCAAACAACACAGAATCTTCAAAACACAGATACACAGAGATTTCTCCAGTGGTATAATGAAGCTGCATTTTATTCTCAACTCTTTCCCTTAGATGTTCCTAATGTTTACTTTGCCTTTCTCATCACCACTCAGTATGAGCCAATGTTTTCTGAAAACTATCCAGTGTCTCCAGCATCTTTCATGACTGATATCAGCACTTTAAAAGCATCATTGTGTACGTGTAGGTAGGTTTATTTCCCTTCCCTCCCCCCC
>NW_020799092.1:75497292-75501904 GCF_003259725.1 Athene cunicularia
CCCCCGACTCTCTTTGCACTAATTGACACTGGATTTCATTTTATCATGTCACTGAATTTTAATGCTATATAATTCATTGCCCCAAGATCCTCCTGTAAGCCCTCATGGTTGGCTCTGGAATTGGCTCTCCTGAATGCTTTGTGTCACCTGCAAGTTGTGGCACTTGAGTGCCTGTCCTGCCTGGAGTCGGTTAGGAGCAGGGGGGATAGAAGAGGTGCCAGCACAGACACTGCCGTTGCCGTGAATTTGTCCTCTGCCCTTCTCCAGCTCTGTACAGAGGAGGCTGGGTTTCTGCAGAGGGTCAGCGAAGGCTTGCGCAGTCCGTGAAGACAACAAAAGGGGAAGCAGCACTCACGGCATGTGAGCTGCAAGAGGAGCTGTTACATATTGCATGCACACAACGGGCTTCTTATGGCCTCATTAAAGTCAATGGGAGCTTGCCATCTGCTTCAGCAGGGCCGGCATCAAGGTGTAAGAATATTATGCACTGTTTAGATGATGTTTTTTCCTGAGCACTGGCTGATACTTGCCATGACCTGCAAACTACGTATGAGCTATCACTTCTGTTTTTCAGGAGGGAAAGCAGAAACTGAGAGTAATGCAGAGATTTTGAAGATCATGACTGTCTCTCATCTGGCCATATGTGTCTGAGCAGAGAGAATGAGGAACAGACGAGGGAATTCTTGGCAACCTGCCTTATGTGACATCCCCCGTCAGCAGGTCTCTATTTCTGTCTGACTTTATGATCTCTTTTTCTCAATCTTGCAACTACAACACTTCACAGCAAGCTGGGAGTCTGCTGGGAAGGTTGTGAGCTAACTAGGTGACAGCAATAGTGAGACACAATTGCAGAAGCTGTAATAAGCAGTATTGATTTTGAATAAACACGTGAGTAATATTGACTTGGAGAAGCTTTCTCTTAACAAGTGGAAGGACTGACTGGCTCCAAAGGATGGAGAAGTGGAAGACTCTTTCTGGAATTGAGTAAGGCAGGTTTCAATCACAAATATGAAAGCACAGTCTGTTTCCAGCATCCTTTTTCTCACTCCTGTTGGCAGATAAAGGCATAAGAACCACAGGGCTTTGTAACTGAATGAAGAATAAAGAAAGTATTTTAGACGAATTGGTGGAAAGGGGACAATGAAAGACGAGTGGCAGCAAGTGGTCCAAGAGAACCATGGTCCAGTGCTTGAGAAGAGGCTGACATCTGAGTGGTACAGAAATGCTAAATGGAATGAGAAGAAAGCTTCTGGTGAATCATAGCTGTGATAAGCTAGTAAAGACAAGCAGTGAAAACTTAGGACCATGACTTTATATCCATGGTTGACAAAGAGTCCCCTGTAGATCTATGGCTTATGAATCCCCAGATGTGAGGTATCTGTGGATAGAGCAGCTTGGATGACCTCTGCCAAAATTTCCACAGCAGAATCCCTTTCTTCCCATTTACAATGAAGCAATATTCTCTTTTCTATTCACCATAGCACATGCCATCAGTTCCCACAATCAGTTGCACAAGATTCCCATGGTGACATCATTCCTAGAAAAGGGACATGGAGGTAATTATTGTAGATCTCTTTAAATAATCTTAACAGGCAGAAAACATGGGGGTAAACCTGCTGGCTGTGATCAGGCAGTTCTCAGCAACCCACTTGAGAATGAGAGCAGGAAAACTTGGTTAATATATGGTAACCAGCAAGATTTTACCCACAGGTGTAACTCTGACTTTGACTGCAGCAGAAAAGCTCACATCAAGATCAATAATGTTCATAAGTAATAATAATAAAAAAAAAAAAACCACAAAAAAAAACCCCACAAAACACCAAAACCCAAACACCGTCTCCCTCACTGCTTCAGTTCTACACCAGCACTGCTCTGAGCTGAGGTCCCTTCAGGGATCCATGGATACATGCCATGGACTCAGTGGACTTTGAATTGGGCCCACAAGTCATGAAAGATTAGCCCTGAACCTGATGAGGTAGCACTGAAATTAGTCAAATGATACACAATGGAAAATGGTCACATTGACAAGTTACACCTTGAATGAACGCAGAAATGCTGTAATACTTCCTGTTTCTTGATGAGCAGCTTTCATATCTTTGGGTCAAAGACCCATCTCTCACCTCTGACACTTGCTCAGGCTACCTCCCTGTCCTAGCAGACAGCCATATAAATGGTTCTGTCCTGGGTGGTGCTGTAAAATCACTTCAGCCCACTCACCCAAGCGATCACCGGTGACCCATAGATCTCAGCAGGGGACCCTGGTATCCCATGGATATGTGGATAATAATATGTGCAGTAGTGTCGTGGATGCCTGGCACAGGAATAAAGAGAATGAGCTCCTTTGCATAAAATCTCACAGAAAGGAAAAGTAGGGCATCTGGGAGGAAAAAGCCCCCATTTCTTACAATTCCCTAGTTGTTCTTTTCGTATGGCAGCAAGAAGGCTGCTGTACGCAACAGGGTCTGCTGAAATGAGGGCATTCTTTCCACACATGTATATTCAAAGATTAAAGAGAAAGCTTTGAAATATTTTCAGAAAAGGGGTCAATTATGTAGATTTTACATGGCTTGTTATTAAGGCCAAAACTCACATTGTTTTCACAAGGGCTGGAGGATACCAAGGCAAAGATGTAAAGGCCTGAGTCCAGATTTGCCAAGAAGGAGGGAGGGAGAATCAAAACGTTGTTAATTATATCCTCTCAAGAAAGGACTCATGGTCCTAGGAATTCATCCCAGGAGGGTAATTTCAGGGCTACAAGTTGTAATATATATTATTGCTGGTCTAAGCAGGAGCAGGGAGGAACTCTGTCTGTGGGTCCTTCAGTAGCTTTCTGCAGGAGACTTTACTTTGTAATTTAACTATTCTGGGGAATATGATATCCTTCCCTCAACCTATCCGAAGTCTTCAGCACCAATACAATAATGAGTTGACAGAGAATTGGTCAACAATGATTTCCTTGGACTTTGCAAACTCTTTGACGAAGTTTCTAACAAAGGCTGTTAAGGAAACCAGAGACATTTGGTGAAAGGTAAAGTATTGTGTCACTGATTAAAAAAATGTCCAGGAAAAAAAAAAAAAACAGAGCAGGAATGACTAGTTAATTATTACAATGCCAAACGCCTAACAAAAGGCTATCAGAGGGAACATATTAGCCATCTTTTCATGCAAAAATAAAAGGTTTCATTCAGAGGAATTAAGACTATTATATTTCTTTGATATCCAATTTAAACTCCAGAAGTATTACTTTTCTCAATTAGGATCATGCACATTCATAGGTCAATAGAAGGTTACTGAAAATAGGGTCTCTTGAACTAAAGAAAAAGGTGGGGTTTATAATTCCATATTCAGGATTTGAAGAATATCTTGAATCTGGGAACAAAGGCTGGGTCTTGGTGTTGGAAAGGTGCTTTTGTATTCATAGTTTCCACAGTGCAAGAAAGAGAATGGAGAATGTGTGGGAATGAACACTTTATACCTGGACCAGAAATTTGCTACAGGTAAAGGGTTATGTTTGGATGGTAATGAAAATTTTAAATCCCAATAGAGCAGCTTGCTCTTCTACAGCTGATCAAAAAATGATTGCATAAAATCACTTTTCAATCAAAAAGCAGATTTCAAATAAAGATTGAAAGATCATTAACGAGTATCACTTCCCCTGAGAAAATATCCAGTTTTCTCAAAAAGCTAAAACCTTTGCGCCCAGATAGTGGTTTTTAGAGAAAATTGTGATATCTTACGATGTACACAGAGGGAAAAATGTATATCAGAGGGAAAAAACATTTTCTGATCAGTATCATAGATCCTATTATTCCTGACTTCTTAGTATCAATTGGCTAGGAGTACAGAAATGATGGGATAGTGGTATATCGCTTTTCTTCTAGGGTTGTCAAAACATTTCACAAAGGCACTGATGTCTCTTTAGCACAGAAGACTGAGGAGAAGGAGAGCTGAGGGAGGCACCTAAAGTCAATCTGAGACCCTGGAAGGGAACCTGGATGTCCTAACTCCCCATGAAAGTGCCCTTTACAGTAAATTGTGGGGTATGTTATTAGCAAATGAAAAACTCTGAACTGATCTTTCAGAGTTGGCAAAAAGAGGGAATGAATAGTCACAATTAGAAAGCTAACTCCGACTTTAAAGAAGAAAAATATAGGACTGCCCATTTATCTCCAAATTGAATCGAAGACTATACAACTCTGCGTGAGCATTGTTATTTTCCTTTATCAGCAAGGCATTGTTTTGTTGCATGAAATCTGTATGTTCAATAGATTTGATTTTCCAAGCAGCTGGGTTATCTTGCACTGTGAAGGCTCTCTCTTAATCTCAATTGCTGTGCTTTTCTCAGTGCCGTTCCCAGCTGCTCAGAAATGAGCACAGCACTTTCATCTGTCTTTTCGTGCTCTTATTAGGTGTGACAGTTTCAACTATACCCGGATGTAGAAAAATGTGTAGGTTTTAATTTGGTTTTTAAAAATGTGATTGTCAAAAAAAATATAGGCAGAAAGATGTTGCTTTAAAATAATAAAAGTCCTGCCATTATCACACACTAATGATGCATTTCTTTAGAAAGATGGGCTTTTATTCTTTTTTTCTTTTTTTTTTTTTTTTTTCA
>NW_020799092.1:75501954-75548323 GCF_003259725.1 Athene cunicularia
TTTTTTTTTTTTTTTTTTTTTTTTTTTTTTTCAGTTTGCTCTAACACTTAATTGCAGCCAAACCTTATTTATCCACAGGAGACAGGGGAACAGCTGAAATGTGCAGAGTTGGGCCATAGGTGCTTTTCGAGTGATGGTGACACACAATTAGGATTGATGTATGTATCTGATCATTCGGTTTCTGGTAAACATCTTTGAGAGACTAGACTGTTGATTATCCACTTTTTTCCCTGTTCTGATAAGCTTTTTTTGTGTAAAGAAACCCTCCCCTGGCATAAGGAGGCCATGATTTTAGAGCACCTATTGGCATGACCATAGTACCAACACAACAGGAGAGAAAGGGGGAGCAAAACTACTCAAGAGGAAGGGATGCTTCAGTGGAAGACTCTATGCTCTGAAACTAAGCATGTTACAAGCAAGTGCTTAGAAAACTGAGCTGGAAATTCCTGAAAATTAGTATCAGCTTCACAGCTATCCTGGAGGCTGAGCATCTGTAATGGGGGAGACAGACCTCTCCGGCTGCTTTCAGCACTTGGTACACATCTCTGCTCCAGTCTGCTCTCTTTCAGTGCAAGGAAGAGTTTTCCAAACTGCTCTCTGTGAAGGCAGTGTCGATGGTTTCATTGGGCAGAGAGGGCCAAACATGCTAAATCATGAGATAAGATAAAGTGGTGGCCGTACGCAGCCTTGGTCCAGACATTTTTCTGCTTACAGTACCAGGGAAGAGAGCAAAGAGAAAAGGGATATGCCAGGCAGGAAGCAACGCGTTCAAGAGGGAGGATTAGATTTGAAAAGGTACCCACATTTGTATTTCCTACCAATAGTCACAGCATGCAAAACAAGTTCCCTTTTGCAAAGTTGCCTGGGCTACAGCTTTGTCAATGGTTTCAGCTAACAGGCTATACTTAAACACTAGCAAGAAGTCATCACATACCCAGCTCAGCCAGCCCTGCTATAGGAGTGCTGAACTGGGGGCCAGAAAGTCCTTGGCCCACTGCTCTAAATCCAGAAGATCCCGGACAGAGCTCTGATAAACCTAGCATCACTCCATCAGGAAAACAAGAGAATGGTCGCATCTCTGGACCACCGTTGCTCTTCCATGCTCATACCAAAATGGCTTTGACAAGGATATTGTGATATTTATGCAGAAGGGATGGACATTTGCTCTGGAAATGTCATAATCAGGTCTAATCTAATGTCACTCAGATAAGCAGGGGGGTATTCACATCAGCTGGAAATGTTATCAGCAAACTAAGACAGACAAGTAGTTATGAAGCCAGCCTGCAGCCTGCTTGTTTTGGAGTATTTTCCTATTTTCCTCCTGCAACCATGTTTATGAGCTATGCACAGAGAACAGTATCACTGTGGACTCTTTCAACATCTAACCAACTATTTGACCCCTGTATTTTAGAAAATCTAGTGGTACTGAAATTTTAGAAACCTGAGGCTACAGTAAGGACTGTAAAACATTTTTCTTTTCTATGTGAAAGTCAGGAAAGCAGCTAATCTGCACAATAACCTATGCTGCATTATTAAAGGCTTATTGGTAAAGATTTGATCTACAGCCCAACCCTCCTGGGTTGGGCAGCCCAGGGCAAAAGAGGCCTTTTTCTGATGCAGTTTACTGAAGTTTTCTAACAAAATAGATTACCAGCAAACACAGTATTTTGCTAGTGCAAGTGTGCCTAAGGACTTTGCCTATATAAGAAAAACTCTCTTAAAAAGACCAACCAAGCAAACAGTAAAATACAGTAAGCTACTTCTCACCAATGATCTGAAAGTTGACGTTTCAAGCAGAAACAGAAATCCTGTGTTAAACTTTCTCTAGCAGCAGATGAAAGCCCCTTCTCATGGCTTTGTTCCTTCTGCTGTACTTTACTGCTCTTCACAGTGCAGCTAATATAAACCTCATTTATGCACTTTTGGTTTTTTTCCTTGCATGCTTTCTCTTTTAGTTGAGACTGTTTTTCTAATCCAATATCTCCCAGATAAATAGACATGTCAGCTCTGGAGACTGGGGAATGGATTCGGGTTTGGGGAGGCTGAGGAAGGACAGGAGCATCCTCACTTACTGCTGCTAGATAAATCATCCCAAAGAACCATAGTCTGCATGCCTGAGCCTAGTGCTTACAGGCTGCAGTGCTACAGGATGAGTTTTCCTTGTGTGAGATAATTTTACCTCCCAGGTGGTTATCATAGTGGGTAATAAATCCAATGAAGTTTCTAAGTAACCTTTTAAAACGAGGGCCACTTAATTATCTATGGGACACTGATTTAGAGTAAATCTATATCGTCTGTACAGTTTTTTTCAAAATCCCAGATGTTAAAGATGTTCTTAAACGGCATTAAAATAAAAATAAAAATAAATCATTTAATAGATTTCCAGATTACCAGTGCGAGGCCCTGCAGGAGTAAAAAGCACCTCAAGGACAAACTACAGCAATTCAGCAGCGGTCAGCTCTGGTAGGCAAACACACCCTGAAGATGAGGATGAAGGCCATGGTGCTGTACTCTCAAGGAGCTGTTCCCAAGCACAGCCACAGCAAGGTCCTGGAGACCCTCTAGAGGAGCACGCCAGCAAGGTTACTTCAAAGGACCGTGGCTGGAGGAAGAGTAGCTCCAAGGGAAGGAGTAGAGAGATTCATTGTAGGGAAGAGGGAGGCAAAGGCAGGAACGTACTACCAGTTCTGGCTCTCCAACAGCAGACCCATCTAATAGCAGGGATTAATAATAGCAGGGGCAGGCGCGGATGGGAGTCAATGCAAGAGTATCAGTGCTGGCTTTGCTAGAGACCACTGCCATGAAAAGAGAATGGAGTCAGCAAACATCTCAAGGAAATGGTTTTGGTGATTATCGGCAAGAAGCTGTTCAGTAGCTTCTTCTGAAATTAGACTCATTGCTGTTGCTATTTCCTTACAAATAATAACTTATTGCTGAGAATATTTGTTATAATGTATGTGCTTGGGTGACTCAACCCCGGAGCAGCATCTGTCTTCTTAGCAAGAGCCTGCCCATACCTAATCCCACTCCTGGCGAAACTGGCTGCTCGAGGCTTGGATGGGCACACGCTTTGCTGGGTAAAAAACTGGCTGTATGTCCGGGCCCAGAGAGTTGTGGTGAACTGAGTTAAATCCAGTTGGCAGCCGGTCATGAGTGGTGTCCCCCAGGTCTCGGTTTTGGGGCCACTCCTGTTTAGCATCTTTATTGATGATCTAGATGAGGGGATTGAGTGCCCCCTCAGTAAATTTGCAGCTGTCACCCAGTTGGGTGGGAGTGTTGATCTGCTCGAGGGTGGGGAGGCTCTGCAGAGAGACCTGGACAGGCTGGAGCCATGGGCTGAGCCCAACTGGGGGAGTTTCAATAAGGGCAAATGCCGGGGGCTGCCCTTGGGCCACAACAACCCCCAGCAGCGCTACAGGCTTGGGGAGGAGTGGCTGGAGAGCTGCCAGTCAGAGAGGGACCTGGGGGTATTGATTGACAGCCGGCTGAACAGGAGCCAGCAGTGTGCCCAGGGGGCCAAGAAGGCCAATGGCATCCTGGCTTGTGTCAGCAATAGCGTGGCCAGCAGGGACAGGGAAGGGATCTGACCCCTGTACTCGCACTGGTGAGGCCGCCCCTCGATTCCTGTGTTCAGTTTTGGGCCCCTCACTACAAAAAGGACATTGAATGACTCGAGCGTGTCCAGAGAAGGGAACGGAGCTGGTGCAGGGTCTGGAGCACAGGTCGTATGGGGAGGGCTGAGGGAACTGGGAGGGTTTAGTCTGGAGAAGAGGAGGCTGAGGGGAGACCTCATCGCCCTCTACAGCTCCCTGACAGGAGGGTGCAGAGAGCTGGGGATAAGTCTCTTTAACCAAGGAACAAGTGATAGGACAAGAGGGAATGGCCTCAAGTTGCACCAGGGAAGGTTTAGACTGGATATTAGGAAGCATTTCTTTCCAGAAGGGGTTGTTGGGCGTTGGAATGGGCTGCCCAGGGAGGTGGTGGAGTCACCATCCCTGGAGGTGTTCAAGAGTCGGGTTGACATCGCGCTGAGGGATCTGGTGTAGCTGGGAACTGTCAGTGTTGGGTTAATGTTGGACTAGGTGATCTTCGAGGTCTTTTCCAACCTAGACGATTCTGTGATTCTGTGATCTTACCGTGGGGCCCCAGGAGAACCAGAGACTTACACAAAGTCCAAAATGTGGGGTTCCCTTCAGCTAATCCCACCTTTGAAAGCATTGAGCTTTCTGCATTCTGACATGGTTTTCTGCCTGTTTTAGGTCCACATCTGTGACACAGGCAAGGAGAGTTTGTTGTTCTCTTGGACATGCAGTATTTGCCAGACAAAGGCAACAGCAGTGGGCTCCACAGCCCGCTGGTGACCTGGTTGCCAGGACAGGCTGGGCTGCCCAGGTAAGGGTGCTGAGCCAGGTGGCCTGGTTCCCACCTTTCCACAGTCAGCTACAGATGTAGCTGGTATTGTAGCTGGTACAGATGCCCCATTAACAGGTTAAACAGGACTATAAGGAGCAGCTTGCTAGTGATTTTTAGTCAGGGGAAAAAAAAAAAAAAAAGTATCTAAAAATGTATTTGTGCCTGGCAGGGTTGCTCTGCAGAACTAATCCTTTGCATTTCTTTTGCATCTTCCATCTGTGACTTCATGGTTAATTGACTTATCCATGCAATGTTCCTCTGAGGCATAGATTATCTCCACTTTCAGAGTGATAAAACCAAGTGCGTAGGAGTTTGCAGCATAACTTGTCCTAAACCCTCAGGGGATTACGAGGCAGAGGATACAGTAGACCTGGGTCCCTGTTGTGCTCCCCCAAGGTGGGCTCCCTCTTCCCGTGGAGACGTGCAAGAAATCACGTTCCACATGGGCAAGAGCCACCACGTGCTGCACCCAGTGGATTGCAGCATTGCCCAAAATGTTCAGCAAGGATTTGCTGGGTCTGGCCAGAGCACGAAGCTCCCACACGTGTGAGGCCTGAGGCACAAGTCAGGCCACTGCTCATGGAGAAATGCCGTAGCTGCCGTCACGCAGCTGGCGTTTATTTTCAGTTATTCCAGCATCAATAACTGCACCACAGCATCGGCCGTATTGATTGCGCTGATGCTTTGAAGATCAATGTTTGTAACAGCCCTGACTACATCGCTTTGGGGGGATCAAAGCTCAGTCACAAGACTGAACTTCATCCTCCTGGAAGGTGTGGGAGACTTTTACCTATTATGGGTTAAAAGGAGATACATAATACATACATTGGGTTATGTCTGCATAACTCCTGTAAGGGCTAATAGCAGACAAGTATCTGCCTCCTTTGAATCAATAGGAGACAACCCCCATGCAACACATTTCTTTCTTTGACTAAATTGAACCCTTCCCTAGACCTCCAATTGTGTGTTCATAGAATGATGCTGCCTTTTAAATTATTTTTAGTAAGTAAAGTAAGGTAAAGAGAGAAGGATAATTAAGAAGTGGTGATGAGCTTGCAAATGTAGTAGCAGATAAAAAGCAGGTGAGGAAACACTTAGAAAAATTGGCTGTCCAGCAGTCATTACATCCAGGTGATGCTAAGACTTTAGTGTAAAGTTAATCAGCTGATTAACTTATTGAACTGCTTGTCCATTATCTTTGCAAATGCCATGCACAACAGGCAGGTTTTGGGGAAGTGGTACAATTTGACCCCATCTCCTCAAACTACAATTTCTGGCTTTTTCCCCATACTGTAGATAATCCACTATTATTTTAAAAAATTTGGCTCCACCAGCATGGTGACTGCCTTTCTCGTTGGATGCAAGATAACTCAGATGGGCAATCACAGTGTTAGGTTAATGAGAAGAAACCTTAAGGAGGTGTTGTCATCCTTATTTCTGCCGAGATTTCAGCACGGGGAACACAAAGAACACATTTCTTGTTAGGCAGCTAAGACACACATCACCTTATCCTAACACAGGTCAAAGGAATTGAGCTTTAGAAGTGCCAGTTCACTCCACTTACTTTAAAGAAATGATAATGAACCAGCTGAGTTGGAGCCAGCCACACCGTAGACATCTGAAGTGAGCTGAGATTAATCCCACCTCTGAAGATTGACCCGGCTCAGTGAGTTTTGTTGTTGTTTTCAGAAGAAAGATTGGGGTTCCTGAATTTTAACAGCATCTAATAGGGGCATGAATTCCAGCATCAAATATTAATTCAGATGAGGCTTTGATGTAAGTGGGGATTGTTGCTTAGGCTGAAAACAGACTGATGATATGTATTCATTATATGTAGAAGCTCTCCTGTGCCTTGATGGGGATGCTGTACCAGCATAATTATTTTACATTTTTATTGACATTCTGGGATACGGATAAATGTCCCATTAGCCCAGTAAAGATGGTGAAATGAGACAGCAGGGAGACCTAGGATCAGAAATATTCTTAGAAAAATATCTATATGACTGTGGTTTGTGCAGTGAGAGGAGCACCTGAAAGGGGCTAGCACATCTGCAGACACTTGGAGCCCCTGACCCAAAGAGTGAAAAGGTTTGACAGAACTAAGAGTTTAAATGAGCTGGATGGACTTAGAAAAGTAGGTGAGCAAAAAGCAAGAGGCGATCTCTGACCTCTGAGTCACTTTAAATCTCATCTTCTTTCCAACACCAGCGAAACCTTACTCAGAAACGATCACAGCTGGGACATGCTCTGACCGATAGCTGATTGGCCAAAGGGCATCACCACGGAGGCTTGGAGCTCATGGAGGACAGCAACCCAAGGAGGGGCTCACAGGGAGCTGCTGAAGCAGGCACACATGTGTAGCTAGAGATATCCTTTACAGCATAAGGCAGCAACATGCTACTGACATCAACTTTTATTTGGGGGAGCAACAGGGGCCCCAGTTGAGCTGAAAGGGGAGAGGCATCTGTCCTGTGTCAGAAAGCAAATCTAACAGAGATACTGATGACTCTGAGTTTACACTTCATGGTTGCCAGAGGGTGGGATTCATTAGGGGCTGATCAAACCAAGATAAAAAATATGTAAAATGAAAAAATATAAGTTCATCATGGAAAAAAAAAAAAAAAAAGGTGTCTCTTGTTTCCCTGGGTTCTGTTTTCAGGCATCTATTCCCGCACTGTGAAACAGTCTGTCTCCATCAAATAAGAAGTGTGCAGGATCTACCTCGGACTCTGTCATCCAGGTGATCCTCCTGTCTACAGGGCTTTTTTCATGCAGATGCATCTTCTGAGAGCTGGGCAGCTGCAAAATCATTCCTCAGCCTTCACCCTCTGAGGGACCAAAACTGCATGGACGTTTTGGAGAAGAAATAGTCTCTGGTTGTTTTTTTTCATTTGGGGTTTTGATTTGCTTCAGAACTAACCCAACCTTTAAAGAAGATTAAAGAATCTCAGCATGAAATAGTATTTTACAGGACTGCTGTTGGGCAACCCCAGATTATTATTATTCTTTTGTGCTTTGACAACTTGTTTCTTCCCCCCACCCCTGTCTTCTATTTCTGCTTTATTCCAAGCACTTCTATTCATTCCCTCCCTGGCTCTGCTTCCCCAGGCCAAAATGACCACAGTCCAAGATTTGCACAGTTGTAATGACATTACACTTCAGAGAAATGGCTATTTCTCACTTAATGCTTTGTCTGCCCTGCGAGAGCTGGGCCTCCTCTCCTGATACACACAAAGATGTGTCTATAGAGCATCAAGCCCATTTATGAGCATTAGCAGAGTATCTGTGAGTCACCTTGCATCAGAGGTTGTGTTTTTACAGACATAAAGTGGCTATAATCAGGTTTCTAACTGAGAGCATAATAGCCGTGCTTTAGTGGAGTTGTAGCTTTGGGAAACAGTGTTTAATTTGACAGAGATATTAACAGGGATGGCAGTGGGGTCCTTTACATTGGGTAAACAGCTTCTGTTATCTTGTTTTGTTGATTTTTTTCTTGCAAACTAAACTCAGTGTTTGTTGCTTTCTACACTGTAGTGAACATTGTGCCCTGTTTGAATGGTTACTGAAGTGGATGAATAAATCATTTATCTGACTTCTGAAAATGCATACGTAGAGCTAATGCTCTAGTAAAAGGCTTAGTATGTGTTTTGACTGTTAACATCCAGAACAGCAAACGCATCTAACAGTGAAAGAAAACATAGCTCCAGTTACTGGTTAGGGAAGGAAGCCCCATCATATTTCCAATGCACATTTTGTCAGAAGAATAAGCATGATGCTCAGCCTCGTAGTTGCACCTGCTGGGAGCCAGGACAGCCAGAAGCCATTTTCTGTGCTGGGGCAGAGAGTCTGGACAACAGTATTATTCTGAGTCTCTAAGCCTCATCTCTACAGCTCCCATTTTTCATCTATAGATTCTCAAAGCATCTATAGATTCTCCTGAGGAGCTGGGATAGAGGTAAAGAAAAACAAGGCAGTCAGAGCCTTGCCTAGGTCTGGTCCTGGAGACCCTTCTGAGCTGAATGACATCTTCTTTAACACAGCAGTCCCCACTTCTGCTGGGGTGGTTTATTTGCATGGTCGAGGCCAGCTTTTCCTTCCTACACTACCACACTGACTTAACAGGAATCATGATAATAATGGCTGAGATCATTGATGCATCATAGAGATAAATGCCTTTTAGTTGCTGGCAGATGGACAGACCCTGATGGCCATGCTAAGCAGGGTAGGATGCTAAACTGACTGTTGTAAGTCAGTCTCCCTCTTAACCTTATAGAGAGACCTACGATCTTCAGATATGATGTTTTTATGTCTGACTTCCAAATTTGGAAGGTAACTAATTCAATCCTGTTAATACCTTGAGACTTTAATATTCCTCATATTGCTTTGCTTTTGTGGAAAAAGTGTAACTGTTCTGGAAAAAGCAGGTCATTAGAGCGTTAAAGATGAACTCTAGAAAAGTAACCGGTGTTTCCAGCCCTCACTACAATTGGTGCCATATAAGGGTAAGTTGGCAGATGATTTTGACAACACTTACTCATGCAAATGCTGCATCAGTGGAACAGCTTGCAAAGAGCTCGAGTCTGCCCCTTGTTTACTTCCCCAGAGGCGAGTCCCTCTCCCTCTGAAGCCACAAGGGCAGATCTCAAAGAACTGCATCAGCAATCTCGGCGAGGAAAACCTTTCTCCGTTTTGACAATACACCCTACAACCAGCAACAAACAAACACAGCTCCAGTTTCTCAGTGCTGCCAAAGCAACACACCCAGTACAACACTGTTCCTCCCCTTGCATCACTGACAAAGCTGCCAGCTGAATTGCGCCTGTATCCTTGGTGTCTTGGAGTGGTACCAAACAGGAAGCACATAGATAAGCTTTCAGGATCCCTGCAGCTTTTTCAGGGCTGCTAGGCTCAGAAAAGACTCCAATGCCCTGTCACTGGCTAGTAAAAAGAGCACATTTCACTCTAAAAATCATTGCTGAGAATCCGGCCTTTCTGAGAACAAAGCTTTATATATGCCAGGAGATGACTTCAGAGCGAGATTTGAAATATCATTTTTCTTAACCCTGTTTATAACTTAATCTATAGCTGAAAAGGAGACTGGCGAGGTAGGACCGTGCCAGAGAGGATGCAACAGCCACAAGCCTCAGTCAGTGCTGTGTCACATCCTCCCCACACCTCTTGGAGACAGGAGTCCCCAGGCAGGCAGCGCTACGAGCTCTACCCACATCTGTGGGCACCTATTCCCCATGCCAGCCCAGCCAGTGAGGGTCTCGCTTCCCTTTGCCACCCCCAGAAACGTCTGCTTGCTCATCACCGGGAGATGCTCAATCTCCCCACACAGTCCTGAGAGTAGCGAGTGGGACTTACTGCTATGCCCGGCACCTCTGCCTTTTTTTTAAAGTGTATTATATAAAAAGGCACATCAAAATATTCATAAATTGGGTTTCTGGGTGGTTTGACCCTATTATCACTGTTCACCCTTTAGGGAAAAAAGAAGAAAGGAATTTCAGGACATTTTCAGGTGTGTGTTTTTCCTGGATGAATGAAACAAAGTTAGATTTATTTATTTTTCTTCCACAACACAGATAATTAATTGTTGGAAGCAGCTATTTTTAACAAGAAGAAAAAAAAAAAAAAAAAGCCCTGAAAGGGGAGGGTTCTTGTAAGACATAAGTGAATCTTGCCCATTTTTAGGTAACCAGTGAAGAGTTTGCTTTTGTTATCACATCAGTAGACTTGCAGTCAAAGTCACAATCTAAACACAGCAGAGCCAGGCTAGGAAACTGGATCACACAAACATCCCAGTTCCCTCCTCAACCCACCAACCTGCTGCAGGCATCAGTCCTGATTTGCAAATGCTACTTTTGTGAGGGCTGTGTGCTGGTTTTGACTTTTATTCACAGAAAAGAAATGAAAAGCAGGGGAAACCTAGAGAAGCACAGTAGCAATAATATTCATACCATTTGGAGGCAAATGTTGTGCTTATGGAAAGTGTGCAACAAAAATAAAAAAGCAAGCATGAAAAACACCCTGAGTGTTAAATATTCATTAGTATTCCCCGCGCCGCCTGTTCTAAATATAAGATACGTTTCAGCACAGCCCCGATATGTGACTGGGATGTTTCCCCCTCCCTTATATGATGCCAGAGCCATTAGGATGGTGGGATGTCACCATGGCAACACCGTGATGCTACCTTTTGTTCGCCAGATGAAATGACCAGTTGTGAGGTTGGTCAGGGGAGTGTGTACAAGGTTCGATCGGGCTGTGGCAGTGCCGGTTGTGCCGGTGGGTGGCACAGGCAGCGCCTGTGGGCTTGGCGGGGACCAGATGCAGGAAGGGTCCTGCTCTTTCCTCCACCATCATCCTGTCCTCACCTAGTTGGAGTGATGAGCCAGTTGGGAGCCAGAGGAGCAAAAGTGGATTTTGGCAAACCCCAAATGGGGGCATTAGTGCCCTGTAAGGGAGCTGGGACCTTGGGCTGGGGGAGCCTGGCCACCAGCATGTCCAGGGAGTAGCAGGCAGGAAGTGATGGTGGCTCTTTGCATCAGAGAACAGTGGAACCTGGGTCCAAATCCAAACTCCCTCCATTTTTCAGGACTGGTACAGGCAGCACAACTTGGTTCTGTGTTGGGATCCCCACCCCAAAGGTTAGGAAGAGTTTGAGTTTACAGAAGTTTTGTCTTGGCTTGGACACACCCACAGCGGGTGAGCAAGAAGATGAGGATTCAAATATATAACCTGGAGTCTGGCTGTTTCTAGGACCCTCAGCCAAGAGCCTAACAGTGAATATAAGGTGCTTTTTTGGCCATTTTCCCTACTACCGCATACTTGGGGCAAGATTCAACTCCGTCAGACATCTGAATTCAACCATTTACACCTGCTTGACCAAATGTCAGCAGATATCTCTGCACTCACTCTGGTCCTGGGAGGTCTGCCAATGCAGTCAGCAAAGCATAGAAAAAGATTCAGCTCCAAGGCTGAATCCAGGTAGGGTCTACCTGGCTCCAGGTAGACATCTACCTTAGTCTGCTACCTAGATGCCAGCAGGCATTTAGATTATGACAATATAAGGGGGGGTTCAAGGTCTTTATATCACTCCAATGATTAGATAAGAAGCCAAGAGTAATTATATTCCCAGCTTAAACACTTGTTCTAAGATGAGGTGAGTTGAATCCAGGACAGGACTGGACCTCTGCAACATCTGTGTGAACCAGACAAGTTGGTCGCCTCATCTGCAGATGGAGAATCTGAGATATGCTGGGTGTAGCTGACCAGGCTCTGAGTCAAATATTGCTCCCCTCCCCAGAAAAAGGATGAGAAAGCAAGTGTTCACATGCTCCTTTTTCCTCTGTAGTCCCTTTGATCTGAAAGTCGCAGGAGCAGAGGCTGTCGAACAAGTCTGTGGTAATTTGAACATTGCCATGAGTCGCAGCCCAGGAGAGGAACGACGCGTCAGACCATGGCACACACTATCATGGCACCATTCTCCTGGCTACAGCAACTAGAACTTTCATTTTAAAGTGAGGATAAATATCTCTGGCTCCTATAGTTGTAAAGTTATTTCTCTGAATGCGAAAGGGGTTTGCAAACAGGCTGGATGCCTGCAGAGGGTGGTCATCCTGCTCCTGTAGCACACGGAGGGCAGGCTGGTGCCTGTGTAGGCTAAAGCAGAGTATCTGCCCAGAGACTAGTAGAGTTCAAGTCCTACCTGGTGCCTGGAGACTGAGATAAGGATGATATATGATGCACAATCTGCATCCCTCCACTGCTGCTCCAATTCTTACATTTGTTGGAAATTGCCAGCCCCAGTGCTGTCCCAGGAGCCACACCGAAATTTGCTCAGACAGAGGCAGGTGGGTTTCCTGGCCCCACCAGTGAAGGTGAATGTAGACAGACCTTGCTGTCACACACCACTTCAGCTGTGGCTCATGGTAATGCCACGCAGGGACTCAGAACTCCCCCAGGAGCCCAGAGCATCCTCTGGGATGCAGCTGGAGGTCGCAGCCTGCGCTCTCCGGAGAGGCAGGCTTGGTGCTGGCTCACAGCCACAGGTGCTGCTCAAACAGCACCGTCCTCTTTCCCATTCCTGCTTATCCTGCTGAGCTGGGCTCTGCTCTGACTCATGCAGTATCAGCACAATTCCCCAATCCATTCAGATCAGAGAGGCTTTGAGTGCTGCTGAACCAGAAAGGCCCCGGCTTGCTTTTCTGGTCCCAGCCTGAATTACTCTTTTGGCCTTTAGGAAAACTACGGGTTTTTTTGCTTGTAAACAGAGATAACACAAGAAACCTTCATGAGGCACTGCAGTTTAGCCCAGTTCAAAGCAGAAACAAACTTTAAAAGAGAACTGAGCGTTCATATGCTACCATGGGTGCACCATCCACTTTATCATATTGCATTAGAGCTTGACCATGTGGCCTGAGATCTCCAGAATTCCCAAATACTCCTCTCTCTTTAGGTTTCTCTTGATGCCTTGGAGAGTCAAATTCCACAGATTATTTGGAACAGACCATGTTTCACAGATGCACAGACTTGTAAATGTCACGTCAGAGTCTGACTCAAAGTAGTATACCAGAAAAATCACAATGGTTGTGTTTTACTGGAGCCTGGAATTCCTGCTCCCATTTATTCAAAGTTTTATTAAAGTCTTGTAAATACCAGTAACAAAACATATTTATGTACATGCAGCAAGAAATAGATGAGTCTGTGGCATTGTATAGTGTCTTTTTAGCTCTGGAAATCTTATCTCTGCCTTCAATATGATATGATCAGATTTGTTCACATTTAATAAGGAACTGAGTTTGGCTGAGAACAGTTAATTATCTTTGAAATTAATATTAATCACTGTAGGGGACACCTCCCCTCCCTGTTTTTACCCCATAAGAAATAATAAGAAAAATGCCCTAAAAATGCAAGATCTACAGGGTTGAAAGGATTGGGAGTGATAGTGACGAAAAGGGATGTGTGGGGCTGAACACCCTCATCTGTGTCTGTGCCTGGGTGCCCTTCTGCTAAGGCTTGCCAGGCCAGGGGCCACGTCTATCTATGGGTTCATTGGAGGCTTTTCACCCTGTGCCCTCATATGGCACCAAGAACATATGCCTTCATACCCTCACCATCTTGATGTAGCCTCCAGGAGCCTGTGCTGAGCACGAAGGATGTATGTGGGCAGAGCATGAAACCAGAACAAAAAAGAGAGAAGTTTAGTGAGGGGTGAGGAACCACAGAGGACCTGAGGACAAGTTTCTCCTTGGCCTTGGACGTTTGGGGCAAATCACTCTGGGAAGGAGCTTGTCTCTCTCATTGCCTTACAGGAGCCTTGGTGCCTGTCTCAGACCAGAGGGCAGAGTTTTAGATGGTGAAAGCTAAATGAGGTGAATCCCCATGGTCATCCAAGGAACATGTGGCAATGTCAGGAGTTTAACCGGATCCCAGCTCAGTGCCTTGATCAGAGGGCGACTCTCCCTGAGCGTGTAGCTTTGGGGCCTCAAAGAAGAGCTGATGTTAAAGGGCGTTAAAAATTTCCACCTGTGGTATGCTCCAACCAGCCTGACAGCGATTTTCTAACACTGAAAATCAGGTTCTGGTGGTGTAACAAGGTTCTTAATTTCATATCTGGACAGTAATTGGGTACTGGTATGAGGAAGGTTATACTCTGGGAAAGGGGAGCCTTATTTGTGTCTGTATTAGGAAGTGGGGTGGCCCCGGGGGGTGCAGACCTGTGCAGCGATGATGGGCAGCTGGTGCCCATTCGATAGCTTTTCAGAGGGATTTTACTTTGGACAGGTCTGGCTCTGTGGACCAAACGCTGTGTGTTTACAGGTCTGAAATCCATTTTCCCATCGGATTTTTCTCTGAAAGAGATTCAGTCCCAGCATCGCTCCGTAACGGAAACCAAAATGTGGGGAGTGGAAGCAATTAGGGAATTTTCCACAAAGGCATGCTCTGATGGGAATTAAAATGCTAATAGAGATGCATTCAGTGAGTATCTTTTGCTGAGCAACTTTGCAGGACTGTATTCCTTTTGTTTCACTCCCTTTTCTTTCTTTCTTTCTCTCCCTCAATTCCCGGCTGACAATTGACAGGAACTCCCTTTCAGCGTGGGTTTGGTCACTCGCCGACAGCAAAGCGCTCAGCAGAAAATGCTCCAACTGTTGGCGTTTCCCAAGCAGGGAAAACCGCTTGGGCTGAAGCGGATCACACCCCTTTAAGTCAATCCCAGGGAATCCGCAATCTTTCCATGGCGACAAAGTTTTCTCAGTGCTTTCCTAGCTAGCATAGGGAGCCGACAAGCGTCAGCCCCGCACGGGGACGTTCCCAGCTTAAACCCAGCGGCACAATAGGCAGGACAAAATCCCACACCTCCCCATCGCTGCCGCCGACCGGGTCCCCGCGGCTGGGCTGGGATCACTTGTCCTGTGCTGAATGCATTACGTAAGGCAGGGATCGTTTGTCAGCCGCGATGGTACAAACATAGCTGCAGGCAGATTATGCAGAGAGAGAGAGAGAGGAGGGAGAGGGAGGAAGGTCTCTCCAGGAACGGTGCTCCACGCAACTGAGGATTGCAAGTTGGCAGGTTGGCGTCTGGCCGAGCTTCCGTGAGGGTGTCGCTGCCGGTCCCTGACATGCTCTTGTTCGTGTGGGATGCTTGAGACAGGGACGAGAGACTAAGTTGGGGGACGAGGATTGGCATGAGGATTGGACCAAAATGGAAGGGCTTCTGTCTCCGATGAGAACGAAGGTAGGGGAAGATGTTAACGTCTTTTGAAGCTGCTTTTACCCAAGGAGGGGAAGGGGAGGTGCGGGGCTAGCTCTGTGAATAGGGGGCTTGCTGAGCTTTTGTCTCTTTTCTTGTCTCTCTCTTTTTTTTTCTTTCTTCTTTTTCAAAACTATGCTCATGAATGTAACTCGGTGGAGGAGCGACAGCAGTCGCCTCCAAGAGGGGAGTAACCCATCACTCTTCTTCGACAGAGATGACCTTTGTAAATGAGTTTGCCTTTTGGAGTAGACAGCCATATTTTTGTTTGAATTTCCAGTCGGAGGCTCTCATTGTGTCTGTGTGTCTGTGCATGCTCCCCGGGGAGCCGTTCGGGGAAAGCGTACCTGCAGCGCAGGGAGGGATGGATGGTGCCAGTGGGCTACCCCAGTACGGTATTTTCAGCATCAAGGGATGCACGGACAAGAAAAGAAGGTGATTTTGTGCCCAAATACCCTGCCAGGGTGGGAGACCTCTTGGTGTGGACCCAGATCAGAAAGCTGTAAAAGTGAGTGGGAAGACCTAAGGAATTGCTGCACTTGTCAGCTGCCTTCTCACACTCCCAACTCTCTTTCAAGGTTTGCCATTAATCCTTGTTATTAAAGAAACTTGAATTCCAGCAGGGAAAAGCCAAGAGACAAATACAGTGATGGCTTAGTTTGTAAAATCTTCTGTGCTATTATTTCTGCATGGTCCTGGGGGATAGACTGAATCCTAATTGTATTTTATGTAGTAGTCATTGCCTCCATCCCGTGTGGTAACTGCCTTGAGTAAATCTTTCTGATTCTGGTCCATCACCGCATGCAATCCAACCCTGTTGTATTGTATCTCAGGACTGGAACAACTGGATTTCAGTGACAATTCTTGATGGCAACAGGGTATCTTCATATGTCTACAATGCAAGCAGTTTTGAAGGTGTAGTCATAGCAGAGTTGTTTCATATAAATGCCAGACTAGAAAAAATTCTGAGAAATCATCTGGTCCAGCCACTGTGTTGAGGCAGATTGGCGAGTCTTGTCTCCTCGTTATATCCCTGCCATCCACTATGTTAAATTAAAGGCTCTTCAATGATTGAAAGTCTTTTCAATATTAAAATCTAGAAAAGTGATTAAAATAATGATAATTTGCCAGCAAGAAGCTGTACTGTAATTCTCTAGGGAAGTAATTTCTTCTTCCACTTTAATTCAGTTGGTTTTTGTCTTGCCCAGTAAGTTAGGTATTAAAAAAAAGGACCTACCAACTTCATATACCTCTCCACTACCAAGAATAATGCTAACGGGCAGTTTATAGAATGAAAGATTTATAAGGGATTATAGACCAGCCATTCATATTCTCATTACTGAGGAATACATACATTGGTGTTAGTCTTTGTAAGGCATTTCTCAGTATTACTTTTTTTTTTTCTTCCAAATCACAGAATAGAAAACAAAACCACTGTCCAACACATCTCGTTTCCATTATGAGAAAATGTAACTTTCGACGTTTTAGTTGATGTTTCCATTCTGCTCCTTTAACCAGGCTTGAAATGATTGCTGGAGGCAGTCTCTCACAGAATTGGTGCGCTATCAGGTTGACGCGTGGATTACAGTCATATGTGTGTACTATCAGCACCTGCAGCTCGCGTGCAGCTATAAAAATGACAGAGTAAGGGAAGTGGACCAGGACTGGGTATTGTGTTTGTTTATCTGACTTGCTTCATAGCTGCGGCTGGAATGTAAATCCTAATAATGCCATTCATAAAGTGTAATCTCAATTACCATTATCAGGTTATTTATTGATCCTATAGAAGAATCTGCTTGGGAATATAGGCGTGATCCTTTGGATCCCAATCTGCCCTAACATCAGAGAAAGGGAGAGACTGTGACCTCCTTTGTGTATAGGAAAAGCTTCTCAAACCAAAGCAATACGATTTTAAACCATCGATTGCAATGATGTAAAGCTGATGTGGTTCTCTTGAAGATCCAGATCCTGATGCTGGTGTTATATTGCTGTTAATCTGGGGTAGCTCTATGGAAGCTGATGGAGATATTCAAATACACTCTGTGTAATAAAGGTCGGGATTTAGCCCTAACATCTTTACCTTTCAGAGAAGTAACAATGAAAAGATCACTTGAATAGATCTGAAAACTAATCTCATTTCCAAAATGCTTCATAGCTGACAGCAGCTCCCTGCTCACTTGCCAGAAAATTGAGTGTAAAATCTATAACTCTCCGAATACAAGCTTAATACAAGATGCCTGCAAAAAAAAAAACTTGACAACAGCAAGGCTGCCGATGTGCCGAGACCCCTGCCTGTCACACTCCCTAATATTGCCTCGTTTTTTCCCCTCTACTCCCCCGTCTGTCTGATCCCATCTGTTGTCGCTTGTTTTACACTTAGGCTGCAACTGTTGGAGGCTAGTTGGAAGTTTTTTTGTCCTCTGGTTTGTATGGTGACATGAAGGACGGTGGGCTCCTGGTTGTCTCTGGCAGCGCTGCCTGGAGCGAGCCTGGAGCATCTGCGAGCTCCGAGACTTTAACCTGAGTGAAAACATCTCCACATTATAGTGAAACGCAAATAAATGCCCAGTTTTATCTCTAGTGTCCCAGGCAGCTACATTCAGTCTGCTCAAAGCTAGACAGAAAATAAAAAAAAAAAAACCACAACAAACAAACAAACCACAAAAAAAACAAAACACCAGTTTGCTTTGTTTCCATGGATAAGTAGGAGGAAGAGCTGAATCTTGCAGGCACCTCTCACAGTCTGTCACCAAGGGGTGAGGACAACGTGCATCTGCCCCTCATATCTAAACATGCAAATGTCTCTCTAATTAAAACAAACTCCAAATCACTGCAGGTGGGCTTGGGTGAATCTCATGCTGGTGACTGAAAATACACTTGCTGTCAGTTCTTTGATCCCTTTTGCTCATAGAGTTTCCCACCCTACATCAGAGCTGGCAGAGGGACGAGTGGGCACATCTTGACTTCAAAAGTCTGATTTTTGGTGCCAGGAGGGCTGAAGCTGAGACGCTGGACACAGCATGTGGGGCAGAGACATGGGCACATGTGCTTGCCTCTCCATCCAACTCCACAGCAGGATTTGCCAGCAGAGGGCTGGGAACATAACAACTAAGAGCATATTTCACAGGGGACTTGTTTCTTATTCCACAAAGTGATAACCCATTTGGTTACTGGGCCGTGCTGCTTGATCATAGAGTGGGGTGCTTAATAACTTAGAAAGTCTTTAAACTATTTGTTGAGGTAAATTGGGTATCAAACATTAAGTGCATTACACCATGTAATGGACTCCACTGCAGTAAGTCACGGGTGATTAATACAGTTCTGGTTTTGTACAACTGGGATGCACAAATGCAGGGATTTAAAGGAAAGTGGAGGAATACACGGTAAAATGGGCTGGTATATCAAAATTGAAACACATGAGTGGAATGCATTGAACAGAAAACTTCCTGCATTATTGGGGCTGATGATTAAATTTCAGATAACTCTTCTTGCATTATTGGTGCTGATGATTAAATTTCAGATAACTAGAAGTAATAGTGGGTTCTAAATATTTTGTAGGTTGGTAGTGATACTGATAATATCACCAGAATCAGCTGAATTCTGTAGCCTAGTATGTCTGAGCCCCCTTTTTAAGAGCAAATGAATGTACACAATAGCAATGTCCCCATGCCACCTTAAGAGGCTGTGAAGTTGATTGAGTACCACGGAGTGAAAAGAATGAAGAAATGCATAAATACTGCACTCCTTTTGTTAGCCTCCATTTTAATTTGTTTTATAATCCTCAACACATGCACAATTTGCCTTAACCCTCAGTGCATTGCCTTCAGCAAATTACACTGGCATAAGAATTTCAGTAATTTCAGTTTCTCTGCCGCTGACACTTGCCAGTGCATGCTACTGAATTTGCAATGAGCACCTGGCTTGAACCACGCAGAACTGGCTAGCTGTTCTATTTTCCTTTGAGAAGCCTGTGTTTGGCGCTTTTTTGTTTATCAAAGCACTGCTTCTCTTTCAGACTGGCTGAAAGAACTTTTTCAATGAACTTTTCGTCTGTTCAGAAACACACACGGAGGGTAAATGGAGATTAATTACCGTTGAATTTACTAAGCTTTGCATCCAAAGATAATGAATTTTGAGTGTTCCTGTGTACAGAGAATTCATCTAGGGAACTCAGTAAATAATGTGTGTAATGTTTAGATAGTACTCTTAAAACCTTAATGGGTCTGTTCTCTCTTCTTGAATCTTATTAACTTTATCTGTTTATTATAGATTTTGGGGATTAGCAAACCCCCACGGTGTTACTGTTTATTCATTAAACCTTGTTGGCTCTACTTTCAAAGCAATTTAATTTTTGACCGCTAGATCTCTCAGAAAGAATGGTTAAGTTGTCCTTTGCGCCTTACTTAGAGAAGTTCACAGCAGCTCGAATCAGAGAAACTTTGGGAGATACCACATCCCCCATCAGTCTTGAACAGCAGAGGGGCTGTCTTTGAGATTGCCAGAGGAAAATGGAAGGGAAAATTGCCCTGGAGAAAGGGAAGTCTGGAGTCTAAGTTACACCTACAGATGGGTTTCCTATAGTCTTTAACCCCCTCGGATGGTAACTGAAAAAACATTTACATAAGCAGATTTGTTTTATTGTAATATGAGGCTGCACCCAGCAAAGCATCTGAGCAGATTCTTAACTTTAAGCTCACAAGCTGTCCTGTGGAAGCTAGTTATGATCCTGCACTACATGGAGAGCTATCCATCTTAAAATCACCTTACAGCCCTCTTGTACATGCCAAAATGCAAAGCCCTTTGCGTATGTCATGAAACTATTCCCAGTATTTTTAATAATGACAAAAGACCAAGTGGCAGAAGGGGGCACATGTCGCCCCAAAAGCATGCACACTCCTCCGCTGGAGTTTCAGATCCCTGTTTTGATATCACTGTGTATTTCACCCCCATTTTGAATATCCCATCGAGATAGACACATACAGGTGCTAATGGCATTTGGAGACTGGGATTTCATCATTTGGGGGATTCAGACCTCCCAGCTGGTGTAACTTCACATGGACAGTGAGCACCCAACCCAAGAGCTGACACAGCAGCATGATGTCCATAGTGTGGACTGGGAAGAGCCTGTGGCCCCTCAGCAGCCCTTCCACAGTGCACTCGCAGAGTCTGCCGAGCAGCTTAGGGGGTACCTCCTTCCCTGCCTTATTAGCACTTTGATACAAAAGTTAGTGAGGCCGTATGTAATTCTCTGAGCTTGTAGACAGTTAAAAAGTAAGGCAGTTCAAGAAATAATGAAGTACTGTGTCTGCTACTGTTAATCATAATTTTATAAATACCTGGGAGAGAGGATATAAGGGCATAACTCCGAGCAGAGTTTGACTTTGGAATAACTCTACCATAATGTTATGCCTCTGGAAAAGCAGAGCCCTTTCTGTTCTATAACATTCCTAGACCCGTACAGATTTAAAAACAATATATCACTGAACATAAAACCCAAAGGTTATTTTTCCTCCCCGGCTGTGCTTTGTATCAGTGCAGTGAGATACCATGCCAGGCTGGGCCCTGCAGCAGGGTGGGTTATTTACTGTACAGGGGGAAAGCATCCCTGCGTATCCTGGGCAGGAGCTGGACATTGTGCCATTAATGAGAATTGCATTGCACTAGGAGGTCAGATTCCAGCACAGGCACTCATATGCTTAGTGCTGGCCAAACATAGGGTGAGAAGACAGTCCCTGTCCCGAGATGTTCCCTACTGAAGGTTGAGAGGAAATGGGGTTGGTTTGCCTCTGTTTTTTAGGGAGGAAGGATTGCAGTGCAGATTCGGTCTCTCACCCATGATTGGGTGATGCTGTCCTTTCTCAGCATCCTCAGCAGTACAACAGGGTCCAGGCTACACCATCCTAGCACCAGGCACCCTTGAGTGCACACCAGGTTGAGCTGGTTCAGTTCTTGATGAGCACTCCCATGATGATCATGAGACAGCCCTGGAGATGGACCAGGATGACCACAAGGCTAGGATGCCTTTGCCTTTCACAGCCAGTATGGTCACCTGGTTGGGATCTCCCCTCTGCCATCAGGACCCACATCACTGGGAGATGCAAACAGGCTTGGCACCCTGTTGTGTTGGAGCCTCGAATGATCACAGCGTGCCTTGTTGACCAAAGGTCTCATATTGTATATGAAATGCCACTGGGTCCTTTCAGGGGATGAAAATAGGAACTGTTCCAAAGTACCCTGCTCACCTCCCACTGTACAGACACCATGACCCAGCTCAAACTAGCCTACACCCTGGCCTCTATTCTCCAAGTCTTGCTCTCAGCCTGTGCAAAGTCCAGGCTGTAGCAAATGTTCCCAGGAACATCTCAGGTCCCCAAAACCTTCCTGCAGCTGAATTATTATGGCCTCAAGTTGCACCAGGGAAAGTTCAGACTAGATATTAGGAAGCATTTCTTTCCAGAAGGGGTTGTTGGGCGTTGGAATGGGCTGCCCAGGGAGGCGGTGGAGTCCCCATCCCTGGAGGTATTCAAGAGTAGGGTTGATTTAGAGCTTAAGGATATGCTGTAGGTGGGAACTGTGCTAGGCGAATGGTTGGACTAGATGATCTCCAGGGTCCTTTCCAACCTAGATGATTCTGTGATTCTGTGAATTTGCCTGGAAATGCCCAAGGACCTTCTCTTGGCTCCCATGGGACCTCATAGAAAAGCGCCCTGGGGGGTATGTAAAGACCACAATAATACCAAATTGAAATTAGTAATAGCAACAATAACAATAATAGCATAATAATAAATAATCATCATAATAATAAGCTTTAAAATGCAATAGAACAAGTCATGGACTGGAGGAATCAAAGAAAAGTGACAATGACAGCATTAAAAGCATAAAGCTCACTAGCTCAGTGTGTGGGTTACAGGCTTCAGGGTTTTTCTAATCAGTGCAGAGAAAATACACTGGTGAACACCCATCTTCCTAGTCATTTCATTAAGCAGTTTGCTTAATGGGCAGCTGTTGGCAAGGCAGTTGGCCATCCTTTTCAAAAGCAGAACTCAGACTGAGCTGCCTGCTCTTAGCTGTGAATAACAGGTTGTGACCACTGGGGAAGGTCATAAAGTCTAAACTGCTGTAAAAATGGGAAAGCTGAAAAAATGGGAAAGTTGAGAGGATGATTATGAAACAAAAATGATGGTTGTCCCCAAATGCAGGCGTAGTTGTTATCTATGGAAGAAAACAGCTCTCCTGCATGGCTGTCTGATATATTAGGTCATTCTGAAGACAGTTATTGGTGGGGACTGTGTGCGTTTAATGTTTGGGACTACATGGAATGCAGTAAAGCACTTGCACAATGTGTATTTCATGTACAAAATGTCTGATCCATGACAGAGAAGACCTGAGGACAGATACAAGTGTCCTTTGGATGTAATTTATAAACATATAATAATGTCAATAAACATACACAATCCTATTTCCCTGAGCACAGCAGGTATCAAACAAATGAGAAGTCAGTTTTCCTGCTCAGGGTGTCTTCTTTCATGCAACACCCACCAACAGCTGTGTTTTTCCTTGTTGCCTTTGTCCTTAGTTTGATTATACTACAAGGGAGGTTATTTCCCCTCCCTAATACAGTCACAGGGTATTACAACACATGGCAGAACACCTAAGGGAGTCACTCCCTTCTCTTCAAGCTCCAGGTCCCCGTTTGGGTTTTTTAGGGAAAGCCCTTGTCCCTTTTATGCAGGAATTCAGGTTTTGGGGAGGTGCTTTGCTAGAGCCTGCCAGCATCCAGCCTCTCCCCACATTCAGAACAGAAAACTCCCAAAATACAGCTGTTCCCAGGCAAAGCCATGGACTTTGGTCACATATCACGGGCTGAACACTGCTAGTAAAGGCTGATTTAATAGTAAATGCATTATAAATGACAGTAATAAAAATGTACCACTCCTACTTTTACAAAATCTTATCCCACGCAACAAAACCAAGAGGAGAGTGATGGCTTTTGTGGGATGTCATGAGGTCCCCTGGGCCATAGCACTGATGAGGCACAGCCCAAAGAAGCAGCCAAACCCATTCCAGTCTCTCTGAAAACATGCAGATATCATCGTTCTGCTCATCTTGGGCTTGGTGGCACAAACACTTGCAAAGCTTGACTCTGCTGAAGTAACATTAAAGGTAGAAGCAATCTCCTGGGTAGACAGCACTTAAAGCGCTTGGGGCTTTGAAGACAGGAGGTCAAAAACAATATATCAAGTCGGTTATCACCCAGTCCCGTCTTCCTTTCCTCTCCTCCCTCTGGCTTAGAGCTGCAGGAGCTCAGGTCCTTTGATGTAAACCTGTCAGACGCTTTGGTCTCTTCCCTGTTCTGCCCTGCCCTATTCTTCCACATACACATTTATGTGAGATTTTAATTATAGGCGTGATCATATTGGTAAGAAAACCCTTCCTTAATTACACGCTCAATTAATTCTAGTAGCTTAGGAGCTGAAAGATGAAGTTAGGTGAAATCATTACTGCTTCTCCATGGCCAGGTTTGGAATAATACTGTGGAAGTCATTTTTCTTTAGAAAAATGGATTTCATTTAGAAGAGATTAAATTATTTTGGATAGAGGGAATTAGAGTATTATCTGGTGCCACTGAAACTCTTTTCCAGCAAGACTAATTACGTACAGGACTAATCTTTTCAGTAAATATTCCACAAACAGGACTAAGAAATATATGGTATAAAGAAGGCAATATTCAGCCTCATTACAGCTGCCATACACTCTCCCTCAAATGTATTCTGGTCTTTAGAGAGAGATCAGGTGAGATGAGAGATTAAATGTGTCTTTATAACATCAGATTCCTCTCCACAGCACCAGTGCCTCAATGTTTATCCTCACACCCTTGCTGGTAGTTGGGTACTACATACATGGGTGCTGATGGCACCTGGCTTAGAGATGCCTGAGAAACATCCAGGCTGAAGCCAGTTCATCTGAGTTTTAAGCCAGGATCTGTCCCTGTCTCTATTAGAATGGTGATTCCCAACATGTGGGGCAGGAAGCCTGTGGCCTCCCCAGGATCCCTGCTGACAACCACAGCAGCATGGAAAATAAGGCACGAGCGCAGGGGAAACAAAATCCAAGATGGAATAAACAGTCGAGGAGGCAGGTGAAGATAGGGACAGAGGATTAGGACTGGAGTAAGGAGTTTAAGAAGTGGCAGTCAGGACTAAGTAGATGAGGTCTGGACAGGAAGAGTAAGGGGTGAAGAGGCAAAGATGAGGTGGAGGACCTGCCTTTGTGGTGTAGAAACCTCCTTCAGCCCAGACACCGTGTCCCACCTGGATGTGGGTGGTAAAACTCACTCGTGTAAAGCCACTTTGTAAAGAGGGAACACCATCAAGATGCAAAGTTGGGAAATACTGGAGCAAGGGACATCCCTGCAGCCCTGTTCCATCTCATTATTTAGTCCCACACTTCTTTTCCACAGGTTACTTCTCATCTTGTGTATAAGATGGACAGTGCTCAGATAACCAGCAGCTATTTCTTATTTTGTATTCTCATCATTTCCCAGTGAATAGCCCTAGGTCTTATTTACTGAATACTGCCCTGAAAACCGAATTTTTAATTTTCTCATGTATTTTTTCCTGTAGCACTAATTGCAATAGTATCAAAGTTCATCAAAACCTGTAATCAGACACTGGGTTTGTTTCCATTTAACTGATACAGAATTGAACAATGACAGAATCGTTAAAAGGTCTCCTCCAGTTTTGGGCCATTACTGACTTTTCTGCATCCTTAACATGATACAGCACTTTCTGTGTTCATTGTGCCCCTCACCATTTGCCTCCAGCAGAGCCCAGGTTTTCTTCATGTGCCAAGGGTGTCGCTCACAAACCCGAAAATAAAGCTTAGATGTCAGGGATCATTAGTAAAAGTTTGGAATATATGAATCACTTCTCGCCAACTGTCTTCACCCAAAGACTATTTCACCTTCCGCAGTGCTCCTCAGCCTCATTCTCTGTGCACCCTCTGCCTGCCACAACTGCCAAAGAGCCCTTTAGAAAGCTGACACCTTCACTGACTCATCCTGAAGACAGCTCCACTCTAAACAAGGAAGAAGGAAACCATGGAGGCAGAGGTTAGGGTGAAAAGAGCATATGATCATGTAATTAAAAATTGCGTCATAAAACATACACTTATGCCTGGCATTTTCCAACTTTTCACCCTCAATGCAGTTCCCACACTTACCACACCACCACGCATATGACTATTGTTGCATGGCTATTTTTTACTTAACCTCATGTTATTAATTCCCTCTAAGAGTTCAAGATAAATTGACTGCAGTTAATCATTCCTTCATGCACCTTTTCAGAGTAATGCAGACTGATAAAAGAGATGGTGGTGGGAGTGGAAGTGAGCAGAGCTGAACTGACTGTATGAAAAGGCCAGGCAGCTTTTCAATGAACAAACGAAAATACAGCGCTGTGGCAAAACCATATGCTAAGAGTGGGGAGTGAATTTGTGTCCTTCCATTTGTACCTCTCTATATGTCATCTTTGCCTGAAATAAATGTCTTTGTCCACATGAGAAACTGCATCTGATTATTTGCCCTCATTTGATAAGGTAGCAAAGAAAGCTTTATAAAATGGGTGTGACTTTTTTTAATGTGTTGCAACTCATTTTTAGAAATATGTGCCTGCATATGCCAGTAGTTACTCTATTTTAAATCATTCACGCACATTTACTGATGGTATTTGCATTCTTGTTGAGTGTAGACTTTCTAACTAGTAAAGACAATATTATTATTAAAATAGATTATCAGGTAGATTAAGAATAAGACATTAAGCAAAAACATTTTCTTGGCATTTCTTTAACCTCCAACCAGCTCCTTTCAGGTTCTAAATACATTTTTTTGCTTAGACCTTGGTTTTGTCACATATGTCTGTGTCTGAGGGTTTTTTTTAAGATCTCCTTAAATGGGTGATAACAGTGTTCTGGTGGTTCAGCAAGCGCAAGGGCAAATGTCAGCCAAATGTTTCAGACTTCTCCAACAGACATCACAAACTCTTTCACAAAGTGAGCCTACATTTCTCCTGGATACAGCAAAAAGAAAAGGGAAAGGTGGCAGAAAAAGCAGGTGACAGAGATTAAATTGCATAGGGTCAGAGTCTCTGCTGGCATAACTCCTGAAACTCAGCAGAGATAAACTGTAATTTCTCATACACGCAACTGTGTCCCAGGCTTATTTGTGAGGATGACTCACATTAGTATGGGAACATCACAGATGCACAGAAAGATGGTGAAGTTGTTTGGGAGGCCATCAAAGTCTGGAAAATTACAAATACCAAAGGAAAAAAAAAAAATCAATCTGGACAGAAAAAGAGAAGAGGTTTCTTTATGTCTTTTTTTTTTTTTTTTTTTTTTTTTTTTTTTTTGTGAAAAGTATGTACACCGCTAAATCAGCTTAAACCATTAATCTTCCCCAGGAGATATCACCCACAGTACAAACAGGAAGATGAAATAAAGCTACACTGCCTATTACGTATGTTGCAAAAGAATTAGTGTCAGTGGAGAAAAGACCAAACCCAAAGGGAATGAAATACAGGGCAGAGACTCAGCAATGCAAACTTGTGTTCTATCACCAACCTTGAAGGAACTGTGCCAGCTTGTATTCAGTCAGGAATGTGGCAACTCCTTTATCTGTGTGATGCTCCAGACAGGACAAAATAAGAACCAGAAATTAGCAATTTTTTAAAACTTTCACTTCTTCTGGAGATTAACTGGTAAATTCTTACCAGTGATAATGCCTTTGAGACAAGCCATGGACATTTTTAGCAAAGAATGAGAAATATTTGCACTGGTATCAACACAAAAAACCAAAATCAAACCAAACTGAAACTCAGAACCAAGGAGAGATTTGTGGTGGTTTACAAAATGAAAAATCTTAGAAATAGTTAAAAAAAAAAAAAAAACCCTAAGGAAATGGTTAAAGACTCCCTGAAGCAAAAATTAATGCTAAGCATTTACATTCATTTGTCAGAATTTATCTACTCTTCTGCTCCATAAAACCTAAGTGCAGTACTTAACCTGCAACCCCCAGCGATGTCTGGTGTGTGTTACTTCCCAGCCCCGGTGATGCTCAGAGGCTGTTTTGGAATGCAGAATGAAGTATGTGGTGGAGTCTGTGGGCTGAGGGGAAATCATTATTACACAGTGATCAATACTGTGCGTCTTGCGTTGGCTTCTCGGCTTCTCTGACATCCTACCAGAGCTGTCAGAGGTTGAGATTGGTAGTTTTTTCTGATTTGAATAAGGTCATAGCTTGTTTGTGGGCTTTTGATCTGAATCGATTTTCTTCCTTTTATGATGATGACAACACTCCTAAATTAGCCAGTGGCACTGAAGCCTCAGTGTACATCATTTTAGCACCTGGGGACAAATGCAGTGGTGGTGGGGGGTGAAAGTTATTCTCTCAAAATGAGTGCAGCTGAAAGTGCAGTATTTTGAATGAATTTATTCCATATGTTTTGTGGGTTTTTAAGTGTAGGAGTGAGACAGGGAGAAGGGAGCAGGATCGAGTGCTTTCCTCCCTGTAATATGTTGATAAAGAGGATAGACACAGGCCTGCCCCTGCCAGACTTGCAAGAGCAAAGACTGTTACCATTCCCAGGTGGTCCTAGAGATGGACCGTCTGGACACAGCTTGGGATGGACCACGATGCCAAGATCCTTCTGCCAGGGAGTAATGGGATTCACTGAGTCTGTAAGACCAACACAGGGTGGAAATTTGGCTTAAAATTTTCTTGTCAAACCTCTTCCAGATTGCTTGCTTCCAAGATGTCTTGGTCAAAGCATGTTAATCTCAGACTTTCTCCAAATCTACATCAAGGTTTCAGTGGCATCCCAGAGCACTCAGCTGGTGGTGCAATCCCCAGGCCCTGGGGAATGTGACTGCCCAAAGAAACTCACCCAGAGGGTCCCTGCACCCCGGCAGGCCTCTGGTGGAAAGGTCCTAGAATGGCAAGGTCTTCACCCTGAGGAAAAGCAGATGTGCAAGAGCTTGCAGGTCTTTTGGTTTGGTATTGAGGACACACACAGTAATGTTCTTGCTGTTCAGTGTTGACTCCTCACCAGGAGAGGTGAAGACCTTGATACTCTTTCTGTAGTCAGGGCTTCATAGGGATCTACCTAATGATCCTTTTGCTGGGACCAGAAGGAAAATGAGGGGTTGCAAACACCCTGAAGAGTGTGGGAAAGATCCTGATGTCCAGGTCCCAAAAGGAACAGGTCAGTAGAGATGTTTTCCAGTCCAGCACCATCAGCGCCTTGTGCTGCTTCATCTTTTTCTTCCAGCAAACAGGGACTTAGGATATTACCACTGTGGCCTCGGAAACCTCTTTGTGTTGGCTCCCTGCCCAGTTCTGAATCGTCCTCACAGACTGATAGAAATACTGTTGAAATAACACACTCCCATGGATAACACCCTATAAACTTCTGCTGTGTTCTCCCACTGCACTTATTGCAAGACAAGAAATGTTAATGCCTCGAGGGCGTCCTCTTAATTGCATGGCTTCTGTCCAATGGAAGCATATGTACAAATTAGCTGCGATTGCCGGTGTGCACAGTGGTAGTGCTGCTCAGGAAGAACTCTGCTGGTATTAACGCAGATACAAGAGGTAATTCCATAGAGAAGCCAGCCATGGTTTGGTATTAATCCTCAGGCACACGGCATAAGGATTTTCTGGCTTGTCTCTAATGCAAAAGAAACCATGGTAATAATAGGGTCTTCCAGCCAGATGATTATGAGAGATTAATTAATACGTAGCACAATGTGAGTATATTCCATACCTTATGTAGAAAGACAGAAGAAAGAAGAAAGGTATTTTGGTGAATGAGCAAGTGTCAGTGGGGAATGGGTGAAAAGTATTGAATTACGCCAGTATTATTCTTAATGTGATTGTTCCTAGTCCCCCAAGGCCATGGATGCCTTATAAATGAATTGAAAAAATAGTGAGGGGAATAAAGAAAAAAAACAATGGCTGTCAATCTGAAATGATGCCACTGATGCCACTGTTGTGGCATGCTCAGTGCAAGCAACCTCCTTCACCCAGCAAATTAACAAAGCACCATCCCTCACCTCATTCCAACACTGTATGAAAGTTGATTAAATTCTAAAAATTGTTTGTGCCCCTTTGAAACTCTTATTCTGAGCGCATCAGGAGGGGTTTTTCTGGGAATTTTCTTAAAGGAACAAGTCAGGCAAGCAGTGAGCACTGACTGATACATGGGCTCTTGCCATGTGCTGTTCAGACCATCCTCCAGGAGAGAAACCAACTTATTCTCTAGTCACAGCCAGGTCATGGTCTGAAGCTCTTGGTACCTAAGGTTTGGGGGTGTCATCAAATGGCAGCTTTTCGCCCACTGGAGCAAAAAACATGGGTCACTCCTATGCTTCATGCATCTCAGCACAGCTTTGATGATAAGGTTTGAAAGCTGGTTAGCGGCTGTACTCATCTGTAATAAGGCAGCTACAAAGTCAAGGTATGCAGTTATTAATGTGGTCACTAGCCGAAGTGCTCAGGAGGAAAAAACAAGGAAGCTGCCAGGAAATTTCATGAAAACAGAGACAGATGAAAAGTAACCCCTGAAAGGTAGATGCTCTGAGAAGGAAAGGGTAGGTGTGAGCTCCTGAGGATTTCTGGATTGAGAAACACTTGTAGCTGAACCTCATCTGACATGCTTGTTGCTTCCCTGGCCTTAGGGAAGGTACTTAAATCTGGTTTTATCTCCTCCAGTTTTCTAGATTGAAGTTGTAATTCCTGTCCACCAACCCACCTTTCAAAAGAATATTCTGAAGCTCTGTTTGTTTGTAAACTGCTCCGGAAATAGCATATGCCAAACTCTCTCAGAATACAGCAAAATTTATTAAAAAAAAAAAAAAAAAAAAAAAAAGGGCTAGGAGGCATTCAGGCTTGGAGACAAGATAGGCACATTTACACTGTTCATAGTAGGAGTTTGTCCAAACTGTTCTCTGTACTTCCAGCACAGGAGATTTAGACCCCAGGTAAACAGCTCCTTTCCCAGTGCTAACTAGTCCTATGGTTAATGAGGGTTTCCTAATGCCCACTTCATTTCTCTCTGCAGTGTAAACCAGATTGTCCTTCTCTTGCAATTAATCCCAGCCCTATTTACCACCTTTTTATGACAAACTGTTTCACAACCCCTCAAGCTTCTCTTTTCTGGACCACAGAAACCGACTGGTCACATTTTCTAAACCACAATCATACTCATTACCCTTTTCCAAAAATTGTCCAGTAATTTCTTAGAAGGTGGTGTGCAAACGGAACACAACTCCAGGTCATAGAGATCTCTGCTACTTCTTGAACACATCCCTCAGATGAGATCTGCCTTTAAATCTTTTTTTTTTTTTTTGCAATATAGCATCATGCTTTTGATTCATGTGCAGTTTGGGATTCAAATCTAAATTATATTCTACATGGCATGGAGATTTACCCTACTGCTAAGTTGCTGCTCTTTATTGTTGTGAAACCTTTCGCATCTTTTCTAATTTGCCAACCTTCAATATTTTTCCCTCTGCACATATCCACATGCCAATTTTTATTGGCAAAATGTTGTAAAATTTAACTGAAAATGCTACTATTGCTACAGGTTTACTTTAACCATCCTATAAAAATTAATATAAAATAAAAGCCTTGCCATAAAATGCTTTAAAGCCCCATGAGCAGAATATTCATCTCTGTTACATTTTATAGGGTTTTAGAGTGACTCAAACAAACCCCTACGAATTTAGGGCTAAATCTTTAGCTTGTGTAACTTGCTGTATCTGTTTTGATTTTATTATAGCCATACCAATTCAGAGCAAGCAATAAGCCATCCTTTAATCTCTACTGCAAGTTGTAGGAGCTGTGCTTCTTAGGGCTGACTGAGAGACTGTACATTTTGGATCAGATCTTCTCACACCTTGCAAGCCTTATGCGTGCAAGAGCAGAGCAGCCTAAGTGATGGGAGGAGATGACCTCTGCATCTCTGAAGCATGACCTGGATTTCTCTTTTCCAGGACAAGCAATAAAAAGTTGGCACAGAAGTGCAGCTAAAACTCCCTCTTTTTTCAAGCATGAAATAACAGAGGTATCTTCCAACTCGTCAGTGCTGTTAGTAGTTACATGAGGTGCCGATATGAGTGTTGACCATCAGATGCAGGTCTAGATTGAGACCAAAGAGCAACCCCAAATCCCACACTAAGGTTGGTTGCAGAGCTTCCCATCATGCTTCCAGTGGCTCCATCACACCCAACAACAGCAGGAGTCAACATTCAGATTTTGATTCAAGCCCAAACTTCTGCTTGGCTCCTGGTAATGCATTGCATGCTGGGACGTATAGTCCATGCTGGATAATTAAGGGAAAAGATGGACACAATTTGGTAAATCACCCATAAAGTAAGCCCAACACAATGGTTCTTGGCAGGTTGCTAATGCGACACTTAATTGAGCAAAATTTGGCCATCACCATTGTTCTATGTGAATCTACAAAGTACCTTGCATATTGATTATTTACTAATCAGGAAAAGTACTTTAGCAAGTTTATTCCTGTATAAACTTATCAGGCATGCAGATGCCTTAATGCAGGCTACATTGCTACCAATTGTATTTTTAATTGCTGTGTTTAGAGAGTCTCATTGATCTAATCAGAGCTAAATAAGCCCCATGGTACTTCCCATAGTAAAGTTTACTGAGGATGTGTTTCTTTCATTTGCTATAATGAAACCTTCTGCTGTGCCACCACTGGTCACATGCAATGTCAGTGAGCAGAGGGGGATGCTCCATGCTTTAATAAACTTGTTGTTATTTCTGCAGTTCACAAATCCCGTCACCCAGGCGGTAGGAAAGCAGCTGGGTGACATTATCAGTAATTGCTTAATATTGTCATTGCATTTGCTTACAAGGAAAAAAAGCCACAGACTATCAATCAGCCGACAGAATATTCATAGTCTATGATAATAGTAAGTGCTTTTGAATGTCATGGCAACAGTCACACAAGCAACGTGATCTTTTACTTGATTACTTCCTGCTGCATTTCTGATAGTGTCCATATTGCTCCATTAATTTTGTTCTCTTTTTTAAAAAAAAAAAAAATCTCATTTATGTTTGGCAAGTGTGCAAAATAAACAGCACCTTTTCCTAAAGACTCAGAGTGACCAGAACCTCTTGGTCTATCTGTAGCTCTTCTGTAGCCTAGATTTGTCCTATACAAGCTCTTCTATAGCTCAGGTATGTCCTATGTGGGACCCAGCATTCCTGAGTGCATTTTAGGAATTATGTCTGGATTATAACAGCAGGTAATCTCTGAAATCAGATTTGAGACTGACTTTTGTGAAAAAGATTTACAATAATCTCATTAAATAATTTGTTTGAAGGGCTTTTCAGACAAGGGGAAATAAATTGATTTGTCTAAGGCACATCTGGACCTGACTCATTCTCAGTTTGTCCTAGTCGCCTGTGTTTTTCAATTGCTTTATCTATTTAAATTTGTGAGTTCATACCTTTTAAATGCCAGAAAGCATTATGAACGTTTAGTCTTTTGCATTAGAAAATCATCCAGCAATTTCTATATCGAGTCCATAACTCTTGAATGGTCAGTGTCATATATTTTTAGAAAGAGCTGCTTGGAGGTCTGTAACTGGTTAGTAAGCTGCTGTGTCCCCTAGTTAAGTTGTTCTAGATATTAGTAACCATTCTTCTTAAACAACAACAACAACAAAAATACCCCAACAAAATGAAATGAGGAAAAAGCTGTGATCCTTATTTGCAGTCTGAATTTGCTCAGCCTCAACTGTTGTCCCTTATCGTTCATTGTGAATTTTACTTCAGCTTGAAGAGCTAAATCCTGCACGAAATCTCCTCAAGCAAGTGCTAGTAGGTTGTAATCTCGTAACCTTCCCAAGGATACACTACTTTAGATAAACTGGTTTAACAAAAGTGGAAAGTCCTGCTGGAGCTCAGGTGTCTGAACTCATGTCAGACAGCTTCTAGACTACTGTTTGGCTTCCACTGTGTTTCACCTAAGGACCATTGCTAGTCCCATGACGACCTGAACTGCAGGGTCGCAGACAAGTGTACTCTGACAAGAAGGTACAAGGGGGTGAAGAGTCCATCAGGAACAGACTGAGAAACGTTTCTTTAGACCATTTGAACCAATAGCCCAGTTCAGCCATCACCTGCCCCAAATGATCCCTACTAATGCAAATCTTCTAGGTCAGTCTGCTTTCTGAATGTATCAGAACTATTTTAACCACTTTGATAATTTTGTTGTAATACCTTGGCTATTTTCCTCTTTCTTTTATTTTCTTTTTTTAAAAACAAACAAACAAACAAACAAACAAAAACAAAACCACAATGTTTGTCCAGGAAAGTAAGGTGAATATGTAGCCTGGTCTACCCTGAAGGAAGACGAATTCCAACTTTTAGTTTTACCATTTCTTCTCATTCCCAACTCTATTATGGTCTATCCTTATGATGTTTCTCATTTAGTGCTCACGTGCTTGAGTTTCTTGATGGTCATGATCGAAATAATAATGTGGGCATTTGGTTTATCCCTGTAGGAATGGCCACCTCTGGGGCAAGTGACCACTCGCATGATGATGCCCAAGGACTCAGCTGCTCCTCTGCCAACAGATTATTTAGTGTATTATTTATAAAGTGCTTTGATAGGCTCGTTTACCAGGAGCTAAGTAATGGCAAGGCCTTTGAGGGCTGGATGCTTGTCAGACGCTACTACATTAAGTCTACAAGTGAAAATCAAACTGCCTGGCTTCAAAGAGGTTTGGTTGGTGCAAATTAACCTGTATTTTAGAAGTTCTGGAGCAGATGTCATACTTTGCCCTGGAGATCTCATTACTGCTCAAATGTATGCGCAGATTTTGCCACATTAACGAAGCAGCGGGCTCCCCTCCCCCACAAAGCAGGATTAGCTGCTGGTGTCTGTAGTTATTTTTGTCAAAAACCTTTTGAAAGCCTGTGCGAGGAGAGAAGGAGGGAAAGTGCAGAAAAAGCCAGTATCTGTCTTTATTAATTACAGGATGATTAATTATTTAATCTGCCCAGATATCTGTATTCACAACTCAGCTGATTCTCATTTATCAGGCTTTCAGCACCATTAATCAAGGGAAGTTTTAAATGTGAAGGAAGACAGGTTGATTTAAGGCATTGCGTGGCAGTGACCCCTCCATTGCACACACTGCCCAGCCCCAGTGCTGGGGCCATCGATCATGGCAAGGGCTGGTCGTGCCTCCCACCGATGAGTGCCCGGTGTTTAGGCCACTCTCCAATTTGCTTCAGGTTCCTCCAGAGCTACTCCTCCAAATTTCATCATGAAGTTTGAAATCTTGTGCTCAAGAGAAAGCATAAGCCAGATAGAAGGGCGGGTCTGGAAACATCATAGATTTAGGACAGCTGAAGAGAAGTTGCTCCACTTGTCAAGATGGTGATGGTTCCTCTTCTAGGACCATCTTCTGGGATGGTGCACACTTCTCGGGAGTGCTGGATGATTCCTTAGCTTAACCCTGCTCCATCACAGTTTGTTACCTCAGGAAGCGCAGGCAAGTTTCCAACATCCACTCAGTCACTCAAAAGATGCTCAGTAATTTGTCACACCGCCACAAGGCTGATCGTATCTGCTCAGCTCCTGGAGTACGCATCCAAGCAGAATTCATTTTCCTACCTTCTTTACACTCTTAGGCAAGACCCTGTCTGGGGTTCAGGAAGGAGAGGAATAAGCATGCGCGGACAATAAAGTATCCTACTTTGCTGGGGTCCTCTTCTCCAGGTGAACGAGGGTGTGAGGAAGAGGTAGGTGGATGTTAGCTGCAACCTGGGCACAGACTGTTTTTTCCTTTTTTTCCTCCCCACCTTCTGCTTAGGACTTGGAAAATGCCAGTTTATCAGACTACAGTTGCCAACTCCCATAATTTTAGAATGAACCTTATGTTATTGGAATTGTTTTTAGATCCTTAGCTCCTGGAGTCAAGTTATACTGCAAGTCAACTGCCAGATTTCATTTTAAAGCACAGTTTAGCTTTGTGATTGCTAGAAGAAGCTTAACAGTAAAACCCAAAGGATTATTACAGGCTTAGAAGTCAGATGGCATATACAAATTTAATTTTTATTTTTCATGTACTATTTTTTCCTGATTTATGATGAATATCAATGACTTAGGCTATGCAGAAATATTCATAGACAATTGAGCCAAGGTATCTGAAACACTTGCACACTACTTATTCGTGACAGGAGCTTTCCATTGCTGAGGTTGTATATCCTCATGCTGTATAATTGCTTTGCTTGCCATACCTGGCACTGGCTTTGCCAACCTCTGCTAATCATTCTCATTCAGCCATTTCAAGAACTGGTTAGAAAAAAAAAATTTAAAAATCAGTGTCCAAATTTGCCTCTGCTGCACTGAAGGTAAATGTATTCCTTGCATTTATAATTAAATCTCAGTTCAAAAAATGTAGTTGAATGGGAAGGAAATCATATAGATCTACTCAGCTTTTATTTTAGAATAAGGAAATTGGTGGCTGAATAGAGTTACAATCCTTGTTCCAACCCTGGGTGGCAGAACAACGACATAGCTGCGGTCTCAAATACACCTGCTCTGCCATCTCACATGGAGATTTCTATTATTGGAGAAAAGACAAGGGTCTCAAACTCATCACCCATAGCAGTATCCTGCACATTAAAAATACCCATAAGGCATGAAGCTAGCAGCAGAAGGATGTGTGTCTTGTCTGTCAGGAGGAACAAGGATGATTTTTCCTTCTAAGGAGAGTTAAAGATCACCTTTCATTAACGTACTGACAGGGAGTGAGGTGTTCTCCTATCATAATGATCAGGGAAGGGTGGCTCCTGTCAGCCAATGACACTGTAGACCACAGGATCCCATTACAAACAATTCCTGGGACTATACGACGCCGTATTTTATTTTAGCCTTTTCCTTTCTAAGGAGAATCTCTTTCTTTCTCCTGCACATATCCCGTTTTCAGGAATGTCTGGGCATTAGTCATTACTGCAGTGTTACTTCAGTGAAGACACACAGGCATCACTTCTGTACCCAAACAAAATGCACAGAGCTCTTAAGATGCCATGCAGGCAATGGTATGGCTACTACAGGTATGGATGGGCAAGAGCTGGTCTCCAGCTGATACTGAATATAGGCTCTCAGCTCCTCCCCATTCCCTCTTGTCCATCACAGTGAGTGGCCGTGGAGTATTTCTGCAGATTAACTGCCCGCCTGTGAATTCAAACCTTCACCTAGACCCCAGTGATTTAGGTAGGACCATAGAAGAAAAAACATAAAATCAGGATTTATCTTATAACGAGACATCAAGCTAAGAGTCAAGGGCTAGGAGGTCTCTTCCTATTTCTGCTGCAATTTTTGGCAAACCATGTAATCTCCCAGTTTTCCATTCCTGTCAAGAGATGATAACACTACTGTTCCTTATCTCTATTTTATCTAGGTAAATTTTCATCTTCATTCTCCAGAGTTCACATCTGATGTGCATGTTTAGTGCCTCATTAATAGAACCTAATTTGAGCTAGGAACTGCCAAACAATATGGACAAGCATCAGTACATGTCTGTGGAGTATTTTATTGCCTCCCTTTCCTTTCTGTGACTCGGTGATGGACTTGTGAGTCATAGGACCCACCAACAGAGCCTCTTCCCCTCATAAGGCTCTAATTGAAAATTAACCTTTGTTTGAGTCCTTGTAAAAACATTATTCTCCCTGTAATTGAAAAAAAAAAAAGGGGGGGGAGCGCAGTAACAAAGCACCTGTTTATTACTTAGCTTTCTCTGAAATGCTAAATGTTATGTTATCAACTGCTGCCTAACGTGAACTAATTAAAAATAGTTCTTTGAATAATGTAAGTGCGTAGGATTCTCAGGGATTCTATAAGTAATAATTGGACTGCCAAGAGACTTTGACATCTTAGAAATGCTGCTTTTGCATGTTTTGGATTTTTAGCATGAATCCACATTCGTAGTAATGACAAAGAAAATTTAACAGTACTTGTAGCTAAATTATGCTCTGCTATTAATCATCTCTTTACACTGGCATCAATTCACTTGTCCTAAAAGCGTTTAAATACTGAAGACTGATTTTGCAATTTCTTTGCATGCAAAACTCTCAGTGAAATCATTTGAGATTTTTATGTACCATCAGCTTGCAAGACATAAATAATCTGATTTAAAGCCTTGTGTAATAGTGGGAAGCCTCCCGTTGATATCAACTAGTTTTTCATCCAGCTGTAATTGAAGAGCAGAGATATTTTTTCTGTTGAAGTTCTTTCATATGAAAGTCTCATAGACGTCAATAAACTGAACATGTCAGTTGTTATGGAAAGACCAGAAGAATAGACTTTTGGTTAGTAGAGAATCATAACCAGTATTTTCCTGCCCCTTTTTGTAGACTTAAGTCAGCATGATGATTAAAAACATCCGTGGGTGCAAGATTTGAATCTAGTGAGGAGAAAATAAATATTTTGACTCTAAGTTCTCCCTGTAATAAACAACCCTTTTCCTGAGTCTGTAATGGACTAGATCAATAGAACTATTGACGGTAACCATGGGAGAAGAAGAATAACAGCCTCATTTAGCATTTATAGACTGCCGCTCCTGAAAGACTTTCTAACTGCTTTAATTAAGCATCACAACAACCTTATGATGTACAGTATGGGAAGAGTTATCTGTATTTTACAGGTGGGGATCAGCACTAAAAGGCACGCTCTCTGAGGTTGCATAGCAAGTCTTTGGCGAAGCCAATAATGGCAGTCATGTTGCTTCACTCCTGGTTATTTACCCCAAACTGTGGAGGACGTACCCTCCTCTCTATGTAATGTCATTTATAGGCCAACCTGTATCAGTGTAAGTAAAAGTCAAGGTGAACTCACCAGGAGTAAAGTGCACAAAGTGTTCATTTGACAACAGTAGGCAATAACCAACATTTCATTAAAGGAGGGGTGAACAGGTTTTGGAGGTATAGGAAATACTCAGATCTTCTCTGCAAAATGGTTGGGAAGCTTCAGCTCCCAGATACATATTTCTCCTTTTTTTTCATGATTTGTCTGAACGTGAAGGAACTTATTAAAGACACGGATAATAGAAAAGTCTATGTTGGTTGCATTTTCAGGAAAGTTTCTAGTCAGGATTGTCACAGATAAGCTCTCCAGTGAGCCAGTTTTCATACACTTCACCTTGACATTGCACACTGGGTATTCTGGATGACTCCCAATGGCTTTAGGGGGAATATCCATGTTTTTGGAGTGGCATTTCAGTACTGTAAAGGCTTGCCAGCCAATGACTACAGAGTGACAATGTCACTGGTAAATCAGTGTCAGAAAACTCTAGAAAAAGCTATCCAAATGAAAGAAACCCTAATATCAGAGAAGGGATGTTCCTTCCCTATGCAAAGCTTATAGCTTGACTGCTAAAGCCACTGTCCAAACATTTATACAGAAAGCCATTACATTTTCTCTGTACATTCCCAGAATAAACGGCCTCGTGACTAAGACCCAGATCTGAGAAAGGACTTAAATGTCTTGAGTAGAAAGTGATGTTTTGGGTATTGAGTCTCTCTGTGTTGTGTGAGGGGAGATTGTGAAAAATCAGAACAGATACTGTGAATAGGCTGAGTGGAGAACAACCTAAAGTCAGCACTTTCAGAGTCATATTTGGACATCACAAATCCCACCTATGTGTTCCTAGTACTACTTTTTTTTAGTGTTTGGCTCCAGATTCTCAAAACACCTGGCTCGTACAAGCCAGCAAGGATGCTGCTTGGTCCCCAGTGCGTGATCACCTGCAGCTGGCCAAGAGACAGTGCAGAAGACAGGGAGCTTACACACTAAAATTTGATGTGTAAGTAGTTATCTGCAACCTTCCTTTTGAAAATTAAGCAGGGGTTATTTAAAGAGAAATATTGAGGTGAAAGAATCTCCTTTTTTGTCTCCACACCATTGTGCTCTCCTAAGAGAGGAGGTAGCAAGGCTCAGTTTTCACCTCTGTCAGGAGGTGCCACACCTTCACTGCTCATCTCCCAGAAGCATGGTCTGACCTCGCCAGAGGTGTCCTTGGATGACACCTACTCTCCATCACTCTTGGCGAGGCCCTCTCACTCACCACATTTGCCTGGAGAGGAAGGGAGCATTCAAGAGCAGGAGAGTTCTCCCAGGATCTCCCAATTATTTTATCTAATGATGTTCAGCACAGAGTTCATCTACTCTTGGGATTTTGAAGTACAACTGCAAGACATACAATCGTAGATATTAGATTGGTATGTAGCAAAAGTGGGATCTGACCGCAGTGGGAGATTTTCTGTGTCTTTGATTTTCTTTATCCCTCATTCTTTCATACCCCATCTGTGAAACATGACCAGTAGTCTTTCTTTTTCTGTCCCATCTGTGTTAATGAGCTAAATAGTAGTTTCGCCCCTGCCTTCCTCTTGGCACATTTTTGTTGAGTCGGATAATGGGCAACTCCGAGGGAGTGATATGTTATGAAAATGAATAAGAACGAAGCACTTGCAAATGCAGCATATCAGGTCTACCAAGGAATACAGCCTACTTTCTGCACTGGCTTTTCCCAGGCTGCCTTCATTTACAACTTCAGGCCCCTGACCTTAACTGGCAGTGGAAGCTGTGGAGGAAACAGCTATGAATGTAATTCTGTGAATGCAAAGGTGTTCGTCCAGGAAGAGATCCTAGAACCCACTCATCAGGTGCAGCATGAGCCATAAGACACTTATTTATTCGAAGATGTTTATGGCATCTTCCATTAGACACATGTGCCCAGAGAACTGAACCATGACTGTTTTTCTGCATCACAGCCTCCTCTCTGGGACACCCAAAATGAGCTTGTCTTGGAATCATGAAATAACTGCAGGTCAAAAACCATGGCTGTGCCAATGCATCCCCTGCGCAATGGGAAACACATTTGAGTCTTCTGGAGTTAATTTTGGCCTTTCATACATAAAATATGAAAAGAAACGCTGTCCCCTTAAGCACAGGTCCTTCTCAGTGCTTCAGAGGGGTCATCTGTTTGGCTTGTCTTGTAAACCTTTACCAACTAAAGGCAATCTTCCACATGATGCTGTGGAGCTAGCCTCTGGTTCAAGGAAACTGTTGATCGAGTTTAGGCTAAATTTTGGTACTGAGTTTAGCAATCTTTCTTCTTCTCTCATCTTAATTAAAAATTGCTTGGACCCATCATGCATTTATTCTCTTCCATGATATTCTGCCTCTCATATCAGCATCAGCATCTTCAGACTACATCCCAACCCCTCCGTTATGGCATAGAGTCATCACCTGGTCTGTGAGCCTTACAGTTCCCCATCCCTGGCCAGAGCGTGAAGTAGCTCATGTGGCAGCTGTGTCCAAGTGGTTGAAGTCCCATCCTTGCTGGTGAATCATGAGAATTTCTTTTATACTAATACTTTTTTTCATCTAGGAAGCATGGCAGCCTATGTTTAGAGAGAGGGAAAAGAAGCTGGCAGGATAATTCTCTTTCCCATGTATTTTTTATGCAAGCAGTGTTTGGAGTAGATTGCATTTACAAATGTCATAATTGTCTGGAGTGCTTTTACCAAAGTATTCCTAGTAAAAATGGCCTTTTGCTTTCACCTCCACAGCATTTTCAAATATCTCAGTGCAGAATACATATTTTATCTTCAGGGAAACCAACCAAAGGATGGAATATTAAGTGGACATTTTTTCTGTTTGGTTTTCTGTTGCTGTTGTTGTTGTTTGGTTGGTTTCTTAATTTATAAGCTAGTCTTTAGGGTTGGAGAAATGTTTTGACAGAGGGGAAAGAGATGATAATAGATAATGGAGTAATCCATTTGTTGTGGCTGCTTTACCACTGAAATTTTTATACACTGGAGACCACTAATAAAAATGGAGCCATTTACACATAATTTAGTTGATTGAGTTAGTTCTAACTCTTTCTCAGCTGTCTCTGAAGTGCATAGTTACTTAAGGTTATCATTTTGAGAAGGTTTTTAATTTAGATGGATGCCAGAAATGCAGGCTACTCTTATTAGGAGACATTCTGTGCTGTCCTTGTACTGTGCTTTATATAATTAGTGCATACTTAAACAGTACAGCTATTTAATAACCCCTCTGTGTGTTCCACATAATGATTATAATTACACCAGTGACTGAATGCAGAACCAGAGTGTCCAACAGGATGTCCTTGTGATGCAGAACAGCATGAATTTTAACCAATTCCTCACCCAGACTGGGCTGGGACATTCCAGGTCCAGGCTATCTGGCTGCCTGTGCAAACCACACAATGCTGAGCCACAAGTGGAAACAAAGGTCTTCATGAGGCCCTTCCAAGGACAGACTCTTCGCCCTGTCCTCAAGCTACTTAAATACTGGGAATGTTCACCTGACTGCAGAAAGCCTTGGACCGGTTACGTGGACAAAAGGAACTGTAAGCAAACATCCTCTGGCTGAGTCAGCGGTGGCTAAAATCGAATGCTTTCTCTCCAAAATGAATATTTAATTTTTTCCCTCTTATTAACTGTTCACATATCACCAACACACTGTACTTACCTCTTGGCAGGGAGAGCTTTGCAAAGGATTACAGATAAGAGTAAAAGCCTAGAGTGCATGGGTCTCCATGTGCCTACAGGCATTAAAAGTCAGCCCACAGAGCCTCCAATTCATTACACACTTCTCTGCAAGCTACATTTCAGCAGCTGTCTCAGTGGTGTTTAAGCCAAAGAAGGACAAGGCAGAAGTGTAAATAATAAAAACAATAAAAACGTTATTTCTCATCAAGATTATTTTCCTATTAGGAAAATCCCGAAAATCAAGCTCACAGTCTTTAAAAGTAATGCTCTGCAAGTTTCTGTGAAAACTACACTTCTTCCAGGTCCATAGGTTGTTCATAAGCTGATCTGCACATTTCTAACCTAAGGTCTTGAAACATTTCCACGGCAGGAATTGTATCTTAAGAGCAAAAAGATCCAGCAAGCCCCCTCCCTTCCCTCTCTGAGTTTATGCTTCCTGGTGCTGGTGAAAATACTTGTCCAGTTGAAAAGTCACATCAGGAAGAACAGGTGTCCATAGTTCTCAGTGGTGCTCAGTTGCCATTGCTTTGAAGTCATGACTAAGGATAAGCATTTATACTGAAAAAAGAAAGCAGATGTACCTTTCTTCTCAGCTTTGCCCATTATCAGAGGCAGCAGCATCTCATAACTGAGGTGCTCTGCTCAAGCTTAGGGGCTAAAGCAAGGAGGTCCCCGACCAAATCCGAATGCCATCCATCACTTCAATACACTGTTCCTGGTGCCAGACCTCACAGAGAGATCTCTGTTCAGCCTTTTGCCAGGTGGATGCTGGCCACGGCCAGGGCGCCATAGTCTGCTCTTCCCTGCAGTAAAGCATTACTTACGCCCAATTATTCACCAAACAGTTTATGCTAACAAACTTCAGTTGATCCGTTGTTTCTACGTTGCCTTACTCCCATCACAGATCCTGCTGCAGGCAGAGGAGATGCAGCTATTTTACACCGGGGGAGGACCTACCCTAAAAATGCTGATATCCCTGATTTGATGCGATGATCTTTTTATTTTCTCCTTTTGAAAAGAGTGTAGCAAAAAGCAAGTAACATGCAGAATTATTCATGCTAAACATCTTCAAAGCTCTTAGATACTCAGCAGATTCACAGTTGTTAGCTCTTGGAATACTTCTGTGTGAAGAGTAATCTGATGACAAATCCTTCAGTTTACCCTCCTGCAATCCAGTCTGCTCCATGAGTTACTCCCTTCTTGATTTTTTGGCATCAAAATTCTTTCAGCCAAAATGTCTTTTATATTCATCATTGACAGCTCTTTACTCATTACAGATTGGGTTGTCTAATTTCATTAACTTGTCAGTAAGAAGGAGGACACTGGCAATTTTTATTTATTTGAAATGATAAAATAGAGCTCTAGATAGATTTCTAGTACAGGTTGTTGAGCTGGAAGAAAATCATACCTGCAGTAAGATGCACGGAGCTAAAAGCATTTTTGTGTTGTACACTTTGACAAAAATTAGACCTTTTCCTGCATCATACAAATGTCGAGTTGTTTGAAATAACTCTACAGCCAGTGGAGAGACACAGCCCATTGCTTGATGGTTTCTGTCCTTCTGTGGCTACAGCCATCCCCTGAGGTGGGGAGAGTGGGATAAATTTCTGTGATCAGCACATGAAGGGCACCAGAAAGCTGTATTCTGAATTGATCACCGTTGTTAATATCTGAAACACCTAAGTGAGAAGTGCAGTCTGCCCTAGACTCCTTGTATACTCCATGGAGAGAGACAAGCACACCAGGGAGGGGAGCAGAAGTTAGGCTGATTGGCACAAGTGCTTCGTTTTTCAATATATTTCTGCTCAGCTTGAGACTGAGATCTGACATGAAACTCTGATGTAGGTCCTTGGCATCTTTCAAACCTACACCACCTATCAACTGCGAGTACCTTGAGAGGCAGACCTCAACACCCCACTCAACGAAGACAGCTTTTATTCTAGGAATTACAATAATGGTGAGAGAATTATAGAAGGAAGATTTGCTAAAATGCACTATCCCAGCGAACAGAGAAAGTGTGTTTCATAGGTTAGCATGTTGCCTGTAAGCAGATCTGACAGCTTAATTTTCTAATGTGGCACATAGGAAACCTGAAATGAGCTTTTCAGTTAAGTGCAGGACACAGAGTGTGTCTCCACAGTGTGTTTAATGAAGGCTTTCAGCTGTATCTTTCTCTCACTGCTCTTCAGCTTCCCTATTGTGTCTCTTCCCTTCCATGAGATGCATTTCTAGATATAACTGCCACAGAGAGTGTTTCTGTCTATGTCTATTGGCTTGACAATGGCATAGTGTGGACAGGGATACATTTAGATGCTTCTTTTACAACAAAAACCTCCAGGCTTTGAATCCTCTGTTTCAGTGTTGCACTTAAGACTGTTTCTAGCTGGGAGAAATGATGCAAAAATGGTTCAGCATATATGCAAATAAGATGCTATAATGGAGATATCTTAGCATTAAAAAAACCCAGCTAATTTTCATACCCAGGATGTGCAAGACTAGTCAGCATTAATATCCTTGTTCCTGTAAGGTAAGGAATAAATGGGACACCCCTTCTTGGGAGAGGTCTGAGGATCACATCAACTAGCATAGGGCACATACGGCTCAAGATACAAGGTAGACTCTCAAATGCTCTACATTGTTTCAGGACAGCAAAGTCTTGCACAGTTCCCTGAGGAACAAAACCCAGAGACCTGGGGACATATTTAACAAAGCACTTAACTTACACTGATTTACAGAAGTTGACATTGCAGCACTTGAAATTTTACCTACTACAATAGTGACATGAACTGTATATCCCAGCTGAGGATCCCAGTGAGTAAGCAGTGACAGCAGATAGTGTTGCAGCAAAAATGTAGCTGATGTGATCCAGGGCATTCAAGGGAAGAAAAAAAAAAAAAAAAAGGAAATACAGAAGTCTCCAGACAGCAGACCAAGGGCAGGCAATGACAAAAAAGGTTTTCCAAAGTGCTTGAGAGATGCTAAAGAAAGTCTTTTGCATAAGTCAGATAGATGCTCAGAAAGTAATTCTGAAAGTGGGTGTAGTTTTTTTCCACCTAGACCATGTGTGTGCAAACATTTGCCAGTCAAATGGTTGATGATGCATTTATGTTCCTAGCCTAAGGCACCCATGGGCTGCAAGTATAGACCTTATTTTCTCTGTGTGTGAGGGGGTGTCTGCAGCAAAATGAAAAAGACTACAGCGCACTCCCTTCTTGCTTCAACATGCTTTTGGTGACCTGCATGTGATAATGCCCAGGACACCATGCCCGAGTGCCACTGCTGCATGTGAAGCCATCACAGGTATGAAGCTGTCACAGGTATGATGGTAGATGTTTCATCCAGTCCTTCCCCTTGCTGCTGTCTCTCCCACTGTGGAGGCACAGATTTTTAAGGCTGAAAGGTCTATTGAAAATCAAGCCCAGTGGCCCCTTGGTTTGCCAGCAGCAGGTGTTGCTGTGGCATGGGCTAACGGAAAAAGAGTGTATTTCCCCAATGTTTTACTTGCTCACTAAAGCGGGATTTAGGCCAGTGAAGACTTCAGTCTGAGTCCCTGCGTAGCTGTAGAACAAGCATCTCCATGCTAAGATCATGCTCTTTTCTCTAGGAGAAGCTGTGGTGATGTCTCTTAAAAATAAAGCACTAAGTCTCAAGTTCTGACAAGTCCACGATATGACCATGGGAGATCCATTCCCACAGCCAGCACCCCTCCCAGTCAGGAATGAGTGTCTGCTGGCCATACCCAGAGGCTGGATCTGTTCTCTCAGCCCTTCCCTATTCTGAACCTTCCCTCCTTGCAGACAGTGATGGTCACAGTGGTGCCAGCTCCTGACACAAGCACCATGTTCCTCAACTCCTTCCACCTACTGTGTAGCTTAGAAAGTTGCCACTGCAAAGTGCTACAGGAGAAAAAAGTGTTATCACTCTATAATGGAGGTCTGAGGAAATTATAGCTGACTTTCCACGTTTTTTTAAAGCCTAGTAGCTCTGCCTCACTGCCCAGAGTAATTTAACTTTGCAGACTATGAAGGGAGAATGCTAAAGTGGTTTTGACTGGGAGTTAATCTGTTAATTCCTCTAAAGTACCCAAATGTGTCAATCTTTGGCTGCAGCTTTCAGCTTCCAATACACTGTCCAAGGACCCAGTTTGGGTGTTACTTTAAATGTGAGATGACAAGACAAGGAAAACAACCAAGCAGCTTATTGCAGCAAACACAGGTTTTAATCTTCATTATCAGCTTCCCCATCTGCAGAATCTGGGGTGCACCCAGCAGGTGATGAGGAAGGAGCTGGTCTGGGGGAGGCTTACCTCCGCTTTCCCAGCCTTGCTGACCGGTGTGGGTAAGCTTTGCAGTATGCACAGCAGAGCCAGACTTCCCAGCATACAACACAGCTGGAAATCTTAATTGTAATTTTGCCAAACTTCTCATTATCTCAATTTTAACAGTCAGTGCTGGAGTAGCCAGCAAACAAAGCTACTTCAAACAGCTCTATGTTAAGGTCCTTTAGAAGGAAGGAGAAATCCTCCAGGGACATTTTCATTGGCTCTGGGCTTAAAGGACACTAAAATTTGGGGGGGGGGGGGG
>NW_020799092.1:75548373-75652250 GCF_003259725.1 Athene cunicularia
GGGGGGGGGGGGGGGAAAAGGGTGGGAAAGGATAGATCAAAGTGAGAGGGTAGCCTGGCCCCACCACTCTGCATTTTGGCTGTTTCTGTGTCTTCAAGGATCATGGCTTGTAGACCAGTACACAACACTTAGAAACATCTTTCCATCAAAATGAATGAAGCAAGAATCAAGGCTTAAATTTGTACATCAAATCAGCCAAGTGAGTTCTCTGGTTTAATTTCTGAAGGCTTTTGACACTTCTAGTGCAAGAGGCACTGAGGTGAACCATGCTGGGATGTCTTTGGGTGTAAATCACTGTTTCAGGTACAAGATGGCTCTTGTATATGTGGGAGAAACGAATGTAATGCAGCATGTGTGAAGGTGTGTGTGTGTGTTTATAGCTCATAATTGTCTTTTTAATAGATGCCTGTTGCTCTTTAATCAGACTGTGATTCTAAGCATTATCATGGCTTTCACGTAGCAGGAACGCTGGAAAGTTATTAAGAACATTGTTCCTGCAGATGCAGTGATTAACATAAAAATGAATTGTACAGCTAAAAAAACACAAAGCTAAACTTCGTTTACACAAACTTGCCGTGCATGCGAGCCACTGGTGTTTAGTTAGAAATACATGTTACACAGATCACACTTAGGACCACTGCTTTGCCCACAGCAGCATGAAGATGTGAGTCTTTTTATTTTCTTGCTGATATCTATCCCAAAGGGTTGCCATTTCTTACAGGATTCCTTCCCAGTTGAGTTTAGCTCCGGCAAATATTTATCTCACCTTTACATTAGAGTGACAGTAAGCATCTTAGCTCTGTTTTGCACGGTTACTGCTGTTTTGGAGTCCGATCCTGCCAATTGCTGAGCATCTTTGCCTTTCACAAACATCAGGGCACGTTAAGAGGCGTGGTGGCGACTCAATACTGAGTAGGATCAGATTGTGATGCATCAGTATTAAGGTCAGACTTACAATGCATTAATATTGCTCTACAGAAATATTAGCTATCAAGAAGCTTAGAATTGTTCTTTTTATGACTTAGAGAACAGTACTATAGCAGAATGACAGGAATATAAATTCAGAGGGTGTTTAGAAGGTGGAAAAACAACAGTCAACATAAATGGGCTATTATCTGTATTTGGTATTGCCTAATTCTCAGTGAAATGAATGGAGACAATTTGTGCCGAGTAGGCTTTTTCAAGGTTAGAGGAGACAAGGACTTGTTCTCAGGGGAGGATGAAGAGCAGATGGTGATGGAGATGAGCCACAATACAAGATGTCAGGTTTTGCACCCCACAGCAGTGTTTCCAAAGCCAAATGATGGAAGATGACTACAGCATTGATGAAGCTGTTTGCCTCATCATGATCTATGACATAGTGTCTTCCTCCCCTATTCCAAGCTCCCAACAGATCTGCAGAGGTTAGTGGGGTCAGCTCCTTCTGTCAAAAATGCCGTGGCTTGCCAAAAAGAGGTTGAGACAAGGCAGAGAACTGAGATAAAATTTCTTTAGACTATTAAAAAAAATAATTCTTCCAGAATAGCTCCAAGTGATATAAAAACTGCAAATTCATTATGGATGTTGCTTTTCAAGCTGTAACACCAGCACAAAAACATCTGTCAAGAAATCTAGAGGTGAAACTGCAAGAGGCAAAGTTGTGAAGGCAGTCACTATTTCTTAATAAATATATTTATGAAAAAGCATTTTGCTCTTAGGCACCGTTAAGTCCACTGATGACATCAACCCTTGAAGTATGTCACATAAAGGTCCGGTCAAGTCAAAGGAAACGTACTGGGCTGGCCTTGAAAGGGAATGTTTTGGAAAACTCTTGGCAGATTGGAAACTATAATGGCCTTCAATTTAAATAAAGATGGTGATTCCAAATAGTATAATATTTTCATGTAATGGAACACCATGAAGTTATTAAAATATCTTTTTGGCAGAGGCAGCAGAGAGCCAAAAAAATAAATACTAAAGAAAACATGAAGTAATATTTGGCTTCAAGGGCCGTGTTGGGAATGCATATGGATTGTGCTAAATTGCTGTCAGATATCAGCTTCTAGTTCAAAAATGGTTCATTTGACTGGAAACATTTTCCAATAGTTTACCACAATTCAAAATGAAATGGCAAAACATTTTAGCACATTTACCAATTTTTCTCCTCTTTTGGAGAGAAACCTATTCATTCAACTCAATCCAAAATTGCAAATAGTTTTGGTTATCTTTATGTGTTGTTGTTTTACTTCCAGGATAGGGTTTTTCAAAAAGGTCATAAATTGAGTACTTCTGGAATATAAAATGTCTGAGAAAGCTTCTAGAAAATATTTCCTACAGAAGACTTCAAAATGGTTTTGTGAGAATAGGAAAATCTTGTTATCTATGGTTCTGCCACTAAATTAATGTAAAAATGGAGATAGTCTTTGAAAGCAAGAATTATGAGGCAAAATTCTATGACCTGGTATGTACAGGTCAGACTAAATAATGAAAATTGTTAAATTGTAGCCTTAAAATATCCTTGAGGTATCCCAGGAATGCAGCTATTCTTCCTCTCTCAAAAGCAATTTTACCACACTGGGATAATTTTTTCTTCTCTCTTCCTTATGATGAAATTCTCCACATTCCCAATACGTCACGATACTGCTATTGCATCCAATTTAATCCCCTGGTAATTGTATTATCCCTCCCCTCTATATTGATCTGGATGAAGCACTGGCTCCAGCCGCTCCCTTTGGTCCTTTTAGGGCCCACCGAAGGGCAATATCTTCAACCACTGGAAAAAAGTCTGGTGTAATTAAGGACCTGATGTACAAATCAGCATGCTGGAGACTGCATTATATATATTTAATTGTCTAGCGTGCTTGGTATGCACACACACCCAATGGTTGGTCTTGATACAGAATGAGACTGTAAATGTTTGGGCTGCTACTAAAACAAAGCTCTGCAACTGAAGAATTAATTTACTTTTCCCAGACTCCATGGTGGTGCCTAGCGCTACGGTAAATGCTCAATCCTGAGCAATTCTGCAATGTGACAAGTACTCCCCAGTGAGAGCACACTGTAACAGGTCGAGTTATGGGGCTTGGCCATGTTGTAGGCATTTGGCTACGGATGGGTCTTGTGTGTTTGTTAGAGTGAGCTTGCAAAACCCTTACACCAGCTGATGATGGCTCTGATAGGTGCTAGATTTGGAAAAATATTATCCTTCCTGCTTCACAGAAACTCAGCAGTGAAAGTATATGTTTGTTGCACGCTGATCACATTTATCTATGTATTCATCTACTGTGAGAGCCCGTTTCTGACCATCTTTGGCTCTCCTTAAAATAGCAAAAAAGCAAAATCAGCAACAAAATGTTGAGAGACCTCCAGCCCAGCATGCCCTAATTGGTAGGACATCCACAGCAGATTTTTTCAACCCCTCTACCTCAGTGGTCTCCTCTTCTTTTGACTTGAGTGTGTAAAAGATAAAATTCAGCCCCGAAACCTTCAATACCAAAACTTCCAGACTTGGGCATTTCTTTTAAACTGAGAGCTGAGTGGAGATCACATCCCCTCCCTGACCTCTACTATGCAGCACTTACCTGACTCCTCACCAGATCTGACACAATCCAGCCATGTGAACATCTCCTGGAAGGTCTTTAGTACCTTCAGTTCTCTCGACTTATTTTGGGCTGGGTTGTTCCTGTTTGGCTTTTGCATCTACCTGAAGTTCATCTGTCCCACTGCTTTGGGCTAAGATGTTGCATAACTTTGCTGCAGTCAGGACAGTTGCACAATATGCAGGACATTAACCTGATCAGCATTTGTGGAATACTGTTCCTGGCTGTATATTTTTCAAGCCAATGATACCCTGGCTGTTTCCTTCCTTGGAGGCAGGATGGGATCTCAGGTGCCCCAGTGCTCTTCATGGAGCACACAGGGAGAGGAGAATTGTCACACTTGCAGCTTAAACTTCAGGGTGCATTCAGTTCAGTGTGAGTGTTGGTCAGAAATGCCATGTTTCTTTAACAATTGCCTATTTCTGATTTGATGTAGTAAATAAATATCTTTGATCTATCAGAAACCAAACACATTGGTTATGATTTAATGTAGCTTATCGAGCTCTTTTTTTATAGTAAAAGCTTTCTGATTGGGAGTGCATAGTGAACCTCTCTTTCTGTGTTCGAGGAGCTGAGGTTCTGATTATCTTCTAGCCTTCAGTGGGATGGCATCCCTGCTCCCTTCAGACTGGACTCTTGTTCCCAGCCTGCCCTTCCCTCGTGTGGGTCTGGCTGTTGCAGACCTTAGCTCAACACACAACCACTCATGCTTCGAGCTGCCCACAGCCCTCATCCAGATAACCATTTTCTGACCACACTGGCAGCTGTAATTGCATTCTAGAGGTTAAAAACAGGAAAAGAGAGCCCAGCTCCATTTTCCTAACCTAAGAAACCAAACTACTTTTGCAGCTCCCCTTCACCATCACAGCCCCATGCCAGGCTCTCCGCTTGGCTAACTTAAATGATCCATAACCTTACCTATGCCAGGGGGATCCACAGGGATGATCACATGAGCAAAGCCATGCAGGACAGCTGGTTAAACCACTCTTTGGTCTAAAATCTTCTCTGTGGAGTCAGTAAACCTTTCAGAAATGGGATCATCAAGTACAAAGCATCTTCCTATCTTTGTCTCTCATTGCACATAGATTTTCCAGGAACAACTGTTGCCTAAAAGGATATCCATCTCCTTTTAATGTGTTTGGGGGGGCAAAGGGAGGAAGGGGGGGGCTTGATCGTCTTCCCAGCAAGCTTCACTAGATGGCAGTAAGCAGAGGCAAATGAATTAGAAACCCCATTTGACTGAAAACCCCGGTGACCAGCTGCTTACTCCAGCATTACACTCCAAAACAAGAGGCTGTTCTTGTGAAGGAACATCTCCCTAAAAGGCATCAGGAATTATTTGCAGTGAATCTCTCTTCAGCCTCTATGAAGGCTGTGATTGTCAGGAGTCTAAATCCAAGCTGGAAAACTCCTGCCTTTGCCATCTCTTCTGATGGGGATGCAGAATCTCGCCTCCCAGTATCTACCTCTGCAGGGTTGGTTTGTCAGTTTATTGCTCTGCTGATTTTTTTTTTTCTTTTGGAGTCCAACTTTGCTGTAATGCCTAAACAACCCCAAAGGGTCTCCAAAGTGCAGGGACATTTCATGCCCAGTACCCTGGGAAATCCTCCTGCCATGCCCAGAGCATGGGAGCATGAGCCCCCTATCAGCTTTTCCAGTGCCATCAATTTGTCTTTCCTGCCACATATCAGATGCTCAGCATCTGCTGTTTGGTTTGAGTGGGAAGTCTTCAGCTCAATAATGGCTGTAACCATCGGATTTGAAGCTGGGCACCTGGCTTGCCCCTCTCCTCTCCTCTCCTTCCTCGGTGGCAGTGCCCTGTTCCACACCATGTGTGTTGTCTGGGGCTGCAGTACTGGGTCAGACGGCATGCAGGGATATCTGAGATTAATCCAGCCACTCACTGCGTTGGACTAGAAGGGGCTAATTGCTGCCAGGAGGCTTTTCCTTGCAGGTTCCCCATGGACATTGTCAAAGCAGGCTGAGGAGAGCTGGGCAGGAGTCACTATGGGATGTGCTGTCAGAAATGACAGGTCATCAGAAACAGAATTTGTCAAAATAGGTTTCTTTTTACAAAACTCTCCAGAGGAGACTTCCCAGGCCAGCAGTGGGAAGGACTGTGGCAGGGTGACTAGTCACTGAGTAAGACAGTGTCCTCAAGCCTCTGTTCCAGGCAGGACTTGCAGTGCTGGCCCAGGGACACCTTCTCTTCAGGCTCCCATAGGAAGGGCCAGAAGTCTCTCAGTTGTTTTTTTTTTCCTACAGAAAAAACAAAACAAAACAAAAACAAACACAAACTCATCTTCCTATTTGGAAGGGAATTTTTGTTGGGTTTTGGTTTTGTGTTTTTTTTTTTTTTCCTGTCCAGCTCTCCTCCGAGGCCCCACAGATGAGCAAACCAACCAACCCCTCTGTGCCATGAAGACACAAAGCACCCAGCTCCATGACCTGGGGAACACAGCAGAATGTCCCTGGTGCAAACACAAAGCTTGAACATCTTTTCACATTTTAGAATTAAGGTGAAAAATCCAGAGAAATGTTTGCAATGAGCTAAGACTATGTCAACACAGAGCTCACTGGAGCAGCAGGCAAGGAGGACTTCTGAGCTACAGAGAACCACCTGCTGTCATTTATATCCAATTTAAATATGACCCAATACAGACTCAAAGGACCAAGGTCTGGAATACCACAGTGGTCTGGTTTGTCCTCAACTTTTCCAAATTAAAGGCAAGAGTCCCTCTTACTGTCTCTCCCACTGGATCTGTGGCTCTTTCTCCATGGCCAAGTGAAGATCCATCTTCCATAGAACTGAAGAGGGTGTCTGCACCTAGAAAGCCCAGGAGCCTGGTGAGAGCATTTCTCATGGGGACCAGCTGCAACATCCTCTGGGGAAGCCCTGGGAAGCCCAATCTCCCAACCTTATAAGCTGTGTCTCTAAAAGATGACAGGTGGTTAAAATCAGGAGATGGGTTAGTTTAGATGGGTTAGTTTACCTGTGAAGGTTTCTGGAGGGGTGTCTCTCTGTCTCTATTGGCTTTTTTGGGGGAACTTAGGCTCTTCTTTTAGAAGGTCTGGATGACCTGCTTAGGGCTAATCATTTCATATGTCAGTGCTGTAATGCCTGAGTGAGACAGAACGGACCCAAAGCCCAAGGCTCTATGTTTCGTATCAATCTCTCTTACAAACAGAAATAGCCTTGCAAGGCCCAATTCTCCTTGGTTTCTTTATAGCTCTCAGAAATTATTTTGAATTGAAAGTCCTTTCTAAAGCATGGTTTTAAATTAAATATTTGCTGCTTGGATAGATTTACAAGTTAGGTAACACTACGTAGAGATTTTCTCACCTTTCAATATCCTTCCTTTCCTTCAGGACATTGAGGTGTCATACAGATAAAATGCCGTTTTCTGTTTTGTAAGATCAACCTTTGTTTAATGTGTGGTAACAGCCCCCAAATGCATCTTGGCTATCCCTGGGGGTTGGCTGTGCAAGATCCATACAGCCTGGCTGACACTGAGGATGACACTTCCATGACTTCCCAAGGCAAGTGCCAGGAATGGAAAATTACTCTTTTGATCCTTATTCTCCCTTATAATGAAGTTGCTATAATGAAATAAATATATTAAACCCAGCTATTTCTTATATATACTTGTGAAGCCATGAGATGTTGTCCCAGCAAGCTTCAGAAATCTTTCAATCGCATTGCTATTAAGTCTCTTAAAATTACTACAACCAAGCAACACCAGCGCTTGGATTTGTTTAAAGTAAGACATGGAATTGAACTTTCAGCAATAACACTGACGTTGATAATATCAGACTCTCCAGTCCTGGGCACGAACAGCCATCTTCTGCTCATAACCCATCAGGGACTCCAAATCTGTATCCGTTACTTTGAATGCAAAGCTTTTGAAAGCACCAGCTGTGCCATGTTAATTTGCTGTTACAGAGCTTAGCAAGACCAGAGCGCTGAATTGTCTGCAACGCTTGTGTTATTTATGTGGCTGATCAGGAGCTTTCAAGGTTGGTTTGAGGTGATATAACTTACACCTCACTAAGAACATTAAATATGTTAAAATGAGGTTACTGCAAGCAGTGGACTGTTGCATCTTCTGCAAGACTCTGCTGATAATTATTGACAAGCCACTGGTCTATGCTGCAAGGATTGTTTCAGCCTTTGCACTGATTTACGAAGCAGAGACATGTGGTACATTTTAATATCCCAGTTAAAAAGGAGTCCATGGAAAATTAGCAGAAAACTGAGAATACGACCAAGAAATGGACCCCATCATCATTTTCCTTCCATTTAGAGGTGTCATCTTTACAAACAGCTGTTTTCTAAAAGCTTTTAGGTGCCCATGTAGGAAGATGGAAACACAGCCTGCTACTTGCTAATGAGATTAAGGATTCTAATGCCCTCCAGAGAGACCAAAAACCCCCATTCAGTAGAGGACTTAGAAAACAGTGGGAGGATGATTAAAGGTGAGCTCTAACACAGCCCTGTCACAGTGGTACCTATACCCTGGCAGGGACAACCTACTGTACACACTGAGGGATACCTGAAAATTCTCCCATCCCACTATGGTCAACCACATTTATTTACTCATAAATGCTCTGTAGAATATATTCATCGCCACTGGGATGGCATCATTCAGTGGAGGAGAGGAGCATATGGTCCATGGCACTAAGCTGGATTTTAGGTAGATCGAATCTAGATTTTGAGTAAATCAAAACCAGAAGTCCCTACTCTCAGATCCCTCTCAGAAAAATCCATTAAAATCTCTCTTAAAAACCCTCAAAGCAGCAAGTTTATGACAAAAACAGCAGAGGCTCCTCAGCCCCTGGATTCCCTTCTGCATCCCATGTGCCACATGCTTCAGGCCATAGATGCTTCAGGGCAACACGTTCCTACACATTTGGCAGCCCAGATACAAGCCTTTTGATGACACAGAACAAATAGTGATAGATTTCCCATGAAATCAATGCCAGTAATGGCACTGCTTAGTGAAAGGAGCATTTCAACCTTGATTTGGCAGTGGGATTCACTGCAGCATGATGGTTGAGGCTCTTCTTTATACCTGTTGTGATACTTTGAGAAGTTGCCCTCAGCAACCGGCACTGGAAAACAACTTCTCCTGTGCCTGATCTGCAGATCAGTTCAATCTGTTTCAACACCACACCTCCTCTGAGCACCCCTGAAGAGACAGGTCTATTTGTCCTAGTGCTGGAGTTTTCAGTGTTTGAAAAGGGAGCATCTTTGGGGTCCCTGTTGGTTTAGCTGTATTTATTTCACACATATAGGTGATCAAACCAGATGTGGTCCAGTGTAAGATCATGATTTCTACAGTACTATGATCCCAAGGAGTTTTAGCAGTTTGCTCAAAGTACTGTGACATCTACACATTTCTATATGTGTGGGGAGGAAGGTACTGTTGGTATCCTTTATACTGACAATCTCGGATAGCATAATCAAGAAGATAAGTCACAAGTAATTAAAAGAATAACCCGTGATGAATTGACTAGATTATGGCAACTATAATGATGGGAAATTGAAGGAGAGGTTCATCTCTCAGGTCAGACTTCCTGGGATGAGACCTGAAGATTTAGTCCTTTCAAGCTTTGAGGGGTGGGCCTCTACATGGATTGGACTTAAATCAGTATAACTCAGTGGTTTGGGTAAGTTAGTCCTGTTTTTACTGCTGTAAATGGGAGATCAGCTGTGTCCTTTATATCTGTAGTGGGTACACTGGTCTAAATTCATTGTTTGAACTCAGAGGACCACGTGGCTTCCCATGGAGAAAGAAATGCTAAGAGTTTGACAGATTCAATTCCTGTTCCTGTCTCTGACCTTACCCTAAGCAAAGCTCTTCCCATCTCTCAGCTTCAGTTACCTGACAATAAAATGTGGGGAACCATTCTGCTCCTCCAGTGGAGAATGACTGTATTACTTGGACTATACATCCCTGTTATGGATGCTCTCAAATAACCAACCAACCACCAGATTAAAAAAAAAAAACCAAACAAAAAATTAACATAGTTAACTAGCTCTCTGTAAATTACAGGTTGGAAGGTCTGTGAGAGGTGAACAGAACAGCTTTCTAGGGTTTAACAGCAACCCAGAACGTTTTACAAAGCCTTGCTACCTAGGGTTTAACGACAACCCAAAACACTTTATCACTGACAAGTGAGGGCTCTCAACCTCGCGGACCCACTCAGGGCACCCTCCCGACCCAAGGCTCCTCGAGGAGTGTCCTTGGGCAGTGTCCCGACCCAAGGGGAGAGCCCCCGACCGCAGCTGCTGCTCCAGAGGACGAGCTCCAAATGCCCCCCCAGGGGACTCCGTTTATACCCAGGCCCATCCTGACCTGCAGTCAGTAGTGGCTCCCATTGGCCAAAGGCCCCAGTTACCACGAGGCCCTGAGAACAAAGGCAGCCAGGACCTGCTACCCTTCAGCAGCCAAGAAGCTCAGTTTTCACTGGGTGGGTGCACCTGCACAATCCCAGACCTGTTGGATCCGTTGACATCACAGCGTGGAAGAATTCCACTGAACAAGGAGGAGTAGATGGACTGGTGATATTTAATATTCCAGTAGCATTGGAAGAGAGGGTACTGAAGCCTTGAGATCCTGCTTTTGGGATTACTTCTCCAGTTCCCATAGCCTCTGTCAGGAGAGGAATTTGCGGCTGAACTGGTGCAGACCAGAATTTGGTTGCATATGGGCATGGCTGATCTCTGTTTCCAAAGTGCTTGGTAAAACTTGTCCTGAGCATAATTGTGCTCTTAATCTTCTCTCCCTAACATTCTTCTTTTTCTCTCAGTATCATTTTATTTTGCCAGAGTCAATATTTCAGGTGTTGTTTGCTTTTAATTTGACATTTATTCTCAGTGTTCAGATTTTATTAATTCAACCTCTTTTTATTATTGTTTGTCAGCATCAATTTAGGCGTGTATATCATTTGTAGGTGGAGTAGTATGACTACTAAAAGGCTTCCTGACATAATTTGCTGCCCTGTTAACAGTAGCAATAATTTGAGCAATTAGCGAGGCCTTGACATGGGCTTTAGCTTCTCTGTCACATAGGAATACCTCCTCGGTGCAGCTGCCATGCTATTTATACTCCCCCGTCAAGTCCCAGACTGAAATAGTGCCCCAGGAGAGCAGCCTGTAATCAGTCCCTTTGCAGTGACTGGATGAGCACTAAGTAAGTCCTGGCCTTGATTATATTAACGAAGCTGTTTGGGGAATGCCCATCCAGAAATCCCCAGACACCGTGCTGATAGAGCAGTCTGTGTGCTCACAACATCCCTTCCGCCTTCCCCTGCCCCAAGGAAATACCTGACAGTCCCTTTGACAGTGGCTTTCTTAACAGAAGGGTCTCTTCTGCTTTAGGGGACTGAGCCTGCTGGGACCCTCCACCAAGAGAAACAGCAGCAACCTCCCAGCTGTTCATCATAGTCTTCTCTGGTGGGTCTTGGCAGCAGTGGCTTTGTCCCTGAGGTTAAACATACCTCTGTGGCCCCTTGTATAAAGTGAATCTGGCAATGTTAATGGGAGTTTTCTACACCAGTAAGTACTGGGAAAACTCCTGCAGACTTGCAGGACATCACTGATACAGCTAAGTGGCACATCACTGTCTCAGCAAACATCTCCAAGAGACAGAGAGTCCTGTGTTTTACCATCTCCTTTTGCATGGGGAATTGAGACAAAGATGTCTCACACACAGGAGAATGAAAACCCATGACAGAACTGGAATTGCCTCACACCCTTAAGGTATGTCTGTACCCTGGAACTATCCCCTCCCTTCGCAATGCGGGATTAGGGCCTGAATCAGAGGACCATGAAGAGCAACCCAAGGGCTTTATTGCCCAGTCAGCGAGATTCAGCCCACAGGTTCCTTCTGTGCACTGTGACACAAAAAAAGATGCTTTATCTCTAGGAAAGAGAAGCTTTGTTAAACACCCTGGAAGTTTTCACATAAAAAAAACCCCAAACCCTGTGCAACGTCAGAACTTAAAGCTACCACGTTAAAGTTCTATTTTTGAATCTCATTAAAATAGATACAATCTTCACATAAATTACTTGCCTTGTAATTTTCAGTTCCGTTAGAGATTTACCAGTAAGAGTAGTAATTAACAAACTTGTTCTGCTTTTTACCCTGATTCAGCACAGGATTTTGGTGAGGTTTGTGCTTGGCTGAGCTTCCCTCACATGGCAGAGGGTAGGTCACAAGCACCCTCCTAGCTCAGCAGGGTGCTCGCTCTGCCTCTGCTCTGCAGGCTCGGAGGGCTTCGCACTAGGCAGTGCTTCACGCGCTCAGTCACCCACATCTCAGCCCTTATTGTGCACATCAAGACCCACACAGGAGGGTTTGAGACCACCTTCTCACCTCAGCAGTGGCTGGGATGCAGTGGGTACACGGTGGCAATATTTGCAGATCCCCATCCCTGAAGGATGTGGTTGTATGGCAGATGGCTGAGATCCATGCCTGTTAGCGGTTTGGGCCAGAGGCAAGTTTGAGCTGGCTTATAGTTATCTAATATACCATGTTGATTAACTATAGATTATGTGTTCAGGGGGGATCGTTATGATCACCTAATCTGCCCTGCAACTTGGCATGGACCTGCAGCCTCACTCCAGCATCACCAGCCTAAGGAAAGGTCCACTCCCGACAATCTCTTGTGCAGGTGGCGTGCTTGGAGCCAGACTCAAGTTGCCTCCTAGACTTACCCTTTCCTTTCACTAAAGTTCATCAGCAGGTTTTCAGTATGAGCTTAAACCTAAACCAGGTCAGATCTGGTGAACTTGCAGCTAAAATGGCTTAAAGTCTGTATTTCACAGAACAGACCTCAAAACTGACTGGTTGAAAGATTGCATAAAATAAGGGCAGAGTAGACAAAAGAAAGCAGTCTGCTGTTGCTTTAGCAAGCAACTGGCATCTTCAACTAGGAACAATTTCATTCTTTTCCTGAGTTGCTGCATGACATGATCAAACAGGAATAACTATCTGAAATTAAACGCCAAAAAAATAGTTCAGTTGAATTGCTGATTTCTCTGTAAGGCTCCCTGAGATAAAAGAGTTGTCCCCAGGGAAAAGAGAGAGCGGGGGAAAGCATGAAAGGCATGGTTGATGTCTTTTCTGCTTTGCATATAATCCCCGGAAAATTGGAATGTCCAAATGCTTGCAACGACACAAGCAGGACTAATACTCTGGGATCACATGAGCAATTATCTGATTCACAGGTGAAGATGGTAATAAAGTGGCTGAAAAGCCAATTGCCAGCAAGAGAGCAAGAAACAGCAGGCTCACTTGGTTATGGGTCATGCCACAAACACCTCTTGAGATCAAGCAGTAAAAATAATTAGGGTTTGGAAGGCAAGGAGTGAGGTTCCCAGATGGTGTGGGTGATAGATAAGGAGTTGTCCTTTTTATCTGCTGCCAGGCCATCCGTTCATCCAGTTTTGTGGCCGACTCAGATCTCTGTCAACTTGTGGGGGTCTGTGCTGGTGGAGCTGTCAGGGCAGTGTTGCTTCCAGCCTGGATTAAAGGTTAGGCAAGCTGTGTCTTGCTTTGAGGTCTGGTTATTTGCTTTTGTGTTTATACTACAGGGAAGAGAGAAACTCTTGCCAGAGCAAAGATGGGTTGACACCCCTTTCTAGAGGACTAGCAGCTGGGAGCTCGAGGGTGGATAACCAAGCTGCATCACACATGACTCCCACACCACGCTGTGTAACACTGGATGGAGCAGGGACGGCCTTTGCCAAACCTGCATGGTGCTTGTGGAAGCCCTGCCCAAAGACGCTTCATCCTTGTTTACTCATTTGTCAAATACCAAACATGACGGTCATCCCACCATAGCCATGACGATCTGCAAGCCAATCTGCCTTTCCTTTCTAGGTCTGGCAGTGTCCACACACTAGTTGCAATTTGCCCACAGAGAAAGTCCCAAATGGTCTTTCATAGCTCCTTATGTATCTGATTTTGTGCAGGAGAACTGGCTTTGGTCTAATGGTGCATCTGATCAAGATCTTTGTTGAGAAGCATGTAGAAGGAACATCCTTTCTTGTTGCCTTTACCTGAATAGCAATAACATTTGCAATTACACTGCAACAAAAATCTCTTGGAATCTTCAGCCTTCAGAGAATAAGGTGATCTACCCTGAGGTCAGAAGGAAACACTGTTCCTTGGGGCAGCATTGCATACCTAGAACCGCTTTGCAATTTCAGTGCCTTTCTTTAAAGGCACACAGTCCTAAGCTTCTAGCAGGGAGTGGCAGGCTTCTCCAGTGTGGAAAAGTGCCTTAGGAATATCTGAGAGTGGACAAATAACAAAGCTGGTCAAAAGTAGATGCCTGTCATAAGATCTGTCAAGAACACAGTAGTTAGAGGCTGCCCATTAAGGTACACAGATTCCATAGGTGATAACAGAGGAGAGCAGATCCAGAATGTCTTACATGTTCATGTTAGGGCACTTGTGGTGGAGCTTTTCTCTGCAGGTCATGCCAATAGCAGGAAAGTATGTGGGCAACCCTAGGTTTTGCCAGTTATCAGGCCTAGCATAAAGGACACAGCCAGCATAAAGATGAAACAATAGCCAAATTGATACAAAAGGGTCAGTACATGGGTGAACACTGGGGGTACAAACAAGTCAATCAGGTTATACATAATCAACATCAATCCCACTGACCCCAACAACGACACCACATGACCGACAATGGGTGGAATAAATGGTGAAACACAGTCTCCCATAGAAGAGATGGGAGACAACCAGGTCAAGAAATCAAATACATCAGACCAAGGAAGCCACATACTGAATCTCTACACAGCCCACATTTACAAAAAACAGACCTGACTGAAGCCCAGTCCCAGGGAGGCAGGAGGTCCTTCCACAACAGGGAACTCTGCACAGAACATCCACCTCACACACAGACACTACCCCTTCTGCCAGTGTTCCCAGCTTTTATCCCTCAGTGGACACCTGACCTTTGTTTACTTAATGCTGCACACCTGGGGCTCCTTTACCTGATGGCTCTGTCTGCAAGGCTGGAGCACCCTGGAGGGAAGCTTAAAGGTAAACTCACCCCACTTTGTGAAGGGCTGTGGGAATCACCTAGATGTCAACCTTAATTTGGGGCTTGGGGTTGAAACTCCAGCGTTTCACCCTGTCATTACAGATGTGTATGACCACAGCAGCAGTGTAGGAGAAGCTGTTGATGGGCATTAGTTGAAAGGATGCCAAACTGAACTGGTTTATTTAAGAAGGCATTTTATGGATCTGTTTTACATGCTGTGCCATGACACACCTAGCATTGTGTTTCAAATTATAACTGGTAATATCAAAGTGCATGGCCTGCACAAATAACGTGCAGAGAGGATGAGGAGCGCCAGTGTCTTTCCATTCCCTGTACCTCCTGCACCTGGTGATGTTCACAGATGCCTCCTGCTAAGTGTTCGTAGAGGGAAAGCAAATGCTATCAAAATCCCTTGCAGTGTGACTGCGAAGCTGACTCCTTCCCAAGCCTATGCTGCTTTGGAGCCCATTCAGGCTGTACAGGATTGTGTAAGATCCTCCTTTGGCCAAAGAGGCAAGACGTGCCAGAGGCAGAGAGATAAACCTCTAGAGGGAGGTAGTCAGTGTGGAGAAACAAAGATGCTGGGGTTACAGAAGGAAACCCTGCCTTCGTGGGAGCTTGGCAGGGTAGAATTTGTAAGGATTTGCCCACAAACCATCTCTTCAAGAGGTGGCGAGAAGCAGAGGGAACACTAGGTCGTGCTGTTTCCCCAAATTCTTGTGCAGTGGTGCTGGGGCTGGATTGCACATTTCTCGCAGGGACTGAGGGGTTTTTTCTGCTGTGGGTTAGCAGCGAACTTTGATCGCACCGTTTGGGTGTTCTTGCAAGGAGATTAATTGTGTTTGCTGCGTGAAATGCTTTGAGCACAGAGGCAAAGGCGCGGGGCAGGTCTTTATAGGGAGCCAGAGCTCCTGCGCTCAAACACGAGATAACGCTGCTTATATTATAGGGAAGGAATGATGAATAACAGCAACAGTTTGGAGGGTTTAATTAGCCTTCCTGCTATTTCCATCAAAAGGGGAAAAATAAAGTGGGAATTCTCTTAGGATACAAACTCAACCGTGTGCTGACGCGAGGTGCAAATGAATGCCATCTGGGCGCGGGAAGGAGGCAGCTCTATCTGAGTCTATTGTACTACTCTAAGTGTACACTTGAATTCACTCTACCTTAAGGCTGAGCATTTAGCAAACTGCTGCAAAGTAATCTTGTGTCTCAGTAGGGAAAGAGCTCAAATGAGTGGTGTATTGGCTTTGTTTCCCTCGCACGGTAAAGAAAACTCTCTGCTCCCAAAGAAGAGTTCCTTTGTGTTCCCACTGTTAAACCGTGGCTTGTGCCCCCTAAGGCTTTTAAATGAATACATGAAATCAGTGCGAGGATTTTGAGCTCTGTAAAATTCATTGCTGTGTGCGCGCTTGAGCAGCACACAGGAGCTTTAAGTATTTTCCTTTAATTTAGCAGGGAGCTGTTGCAGCTGCTGTGGCACTTCAAAGACCATTCTGTATATTGCTCCTGCACCTGACGAACACAAGACCATGGTGTTGTTAAACTGCCAGTTTGGAGGGAAATGGCTTTGCAGGCAGCAGCCATGCCATCTCATGCTCTTAAGCCTGGCTATAGCCTCACCATGTCTGTGTGTGCTACCCCATCACTCCAGTCTGGTCCAGTTCGTCCATTTTCATACCAGCTTGTCCAGTCTCTTGCCTAAACATAGACCACTTTTGTTGCTTTCTCTATGCTCATGGGGTCTCTGCAGCACTTCCTATTCAAGGAGGGTTTAGATATTTTCAGTGACAATGTTTTTTTCTGCAGATCACATGCTGACAACTCTTCACTGCATGTTGCAGATGTGCTGGGACATGAACCATGTTCTCAGAACTAAACCACTAGTGTCCCTTAACAGCGCTCTGCAAACCTCACATGGCTTCAGAGCCACAGGGTGCATGTTGTGGATCTCAGAGTGCTGAGAAAAGATGAGCTCCATAAATAATTTGCTGGTGATAAGTGGTGGTAGCTCCCCAAGACGCAGTGCAGGCAGGGCTGGGCCAGCTCACTTGCTACTCCCACAGTCAGGGAGTGAGATTGATTGGCAGCCCTTTCCTCATCACAACTAACCAAATAATGTATATGCAAATGTAATATTTACAAATCTGTGCTCTTGTGACTGCCTTTTTAACCCCATTCCTGAGTGGATGGCTGGAAAATAGACATGAGATGTAGCGAACTGGAAGGAAAATTAGAGGTTTCTGCTGTTTAGGTCACCAGGCTATGTCCTATCTGAGTTAGCAGCAGCCAACAGATGCAGATGTAAGAAGGCCAGTTTTGGTCCCCTGGGGGCATGAGGCAGCTGTGAACCTGGTCCACCTGCCTAAATGGGCAAAGCAAAAGCAGTGACTCAGTAAAACTGGACAAAGCACTTTTGTATGCTTGGTAAAATAAATATGAGTGAGTGAATTCAGCCTGTTGCCTATGAAATGAAAGCTGTTGACCCTGCGAGGGTAAGTGCAGGTGTTTGAGTAGGAATGTGAAAAGTGACCTGCACACAGTGCCCAGTAACTGTCCTGGAGAAAGCATGGTCACAGAGCACATTGCCAGAAAGAGCCATGCTCAGGACATGTGCTGGTATCATAAAACCACAGGAGGTTGGAAGAGACCTCTGGGGATCATCTCATCCAACCACCTGCTCAGTCACCTACATACAGCAGATTGCTTGAGGCCATGTCCAGCTGGGTTTTGAGTATCTCCAAGGATGGAGACTCCACAACTTCTCTGGGCAACCCATGCCAATGCTCGGTCATCGTCACAGTAAAAAGTGTATGTCCAGCCCTGTTTCCACCAGCCTCATCCCAAAAGGCACATTGCACAGATTTCTGGCCTCTTGCCACAGAAGGCTGAGACACCTTGGCAAGATAGGTGTGATTCATTTTATCTGTGCTGTACCTATTTCACAAAGAGAGAGAAAATTTCAAATACCAAAGCAAGCAACCAGGCTTTTAGAAGATCCTCAAAATAATGAGAAGCATCACTGTTACAAGCAGGAGCTTTTAATGCCTTTTTCTCCCTCCATTTCCCTTTCTTCTCTTTTTTTGTCTGTAGAATGAAAAGTTTGAAAAGGACATAGTTCCCCATGCTTCAACCCAGAAGCTACCTCTTGCTAACAGGGGTTAGGAACAGTGCTTTTATTTTAATGCCTGGCAGGGCTTTTTTGGGAGCTTTTGGTACAGGGGGTTGACAGAGACATACATACAGGAAGCTCTGTTGATCTCAGCTGTTTCTGCCTTCCTAAGCTGTGTTGTGACCATTTATACCTCAACACTACTGAAAACAAGATATTTACTTATAAGAAGCGCAGTCATATCTGTCAAAGACTATAAGACTGTAGTCCCTTATATGACATAATAACTGCACAAACAGGCACCGAGGCTCCAAAATAGAATAGCTTAATTGGTTTGCTTTCCCAAGGAGATACTGTGCCAGACAATGAACCACGACAGCTTAAATCTATGCTTAACAATAGCTTTGTCTATAAATAGCATATTTTTAAGCAATGGGAGGAACATTTGGAGTAGAAGTAGATAATATTTTTCAGATGAATAGTTTATTTGATAATAAATGCCGTTTCAGGCTGACTGAAGCTATCCACAGATTCAGGCTGAATTCAACTAATGTTTTCTGCTACAAAAAAGGGGGACCCTGTTTTTCTTGACAAACCAGAAAAGCTCCATTCTAACATTTCAACATGAAACATTTAAATCATTCACTTAAGAAAACTCTTCATCTTAGAATTCAGCTTGGTTTTATTTCTTTATTTTGAAAAGCATACCTCCATATTAAATGAATTCTTTTATTTTGGGTCCATCCCAAATCGTTTCAGCTTTACAGCATGGAGAGCAAAAGATTCAGGAGGGACTTTCTTAGTCTGTTCCCACAGGTCTGGTCTGCGGCTTTGCTTGCTTTTTCCAGTGGCTTTGGAGTGTGAATGTAATGTACAGCTGGTGAGCCTGTCTTTACAGCTGATAAAGCGAGTTACACCAGGGTCATGTTGAAATGAACCCTGAATACAGGTCAAGTACATAAAATAGAGTTCTCCTCCAGCAGCCTCACGTTACAGACCTGATTTATGTTTCTAGTGCTTGTGGTTCTGTTTGGAGCCTGGCATGGTTACATGCAATCTGCCCAGCCAAGCCTGAAAGCTCCCATTTTCTCAACTTGCTCGTATAAGGTGGGGAAGGTAAGAGGCATAAGAATCAGCTTTAAAAGTCAGAGATTGATGGAGGCAACACCAGTGGGTCTTGTTTTACTGAATGCATTCACTATCTGTAATCTGTGGGAAGGAAACTTGCTGAAACAATTCTTGCAAACAGACAAAATATGCCTTTTCCAGTCAACCTAACATATTAAAAGCCTCATTAATAATGTGGAGAAACTGTAGCTTCCATCGGTGGGTCACAAGGCGCTTTGAAAGTATTATTTAAGCATCAGAAGATAGAAAGGGAGAAATCAATCTAGGCCTGATTTTCATAGAGGTTTCATGGTGTACCTGGAAAGATTATTAATAACATATTAATAAGCAGATTAAGCACATGTATGTCCTCTTAAAAGCAGTGGGGTTTAGACTCCTAACTCACTATTGCTTTTTGCAAATCATAGTCAGAAAAGGGGACATTTAAACTAAGCAACTTCAGGTGTCTAATGCACGTGCTTAAATAGCATCCAATGTCCCTGCTTTGCTCTGCAGTCCCTGCAGGGTGTGGGAGGGAAGGCAAAGCTGCACCACACTCCTGCTCTGAATCACACTCAGGAGGCATCTCTGAGATAACGTGATCCACGGCATAACACTGCATCTCTGCTAGGTCAGACCGAGGTTAATCTGCCCTCAGACCCAGCCTCCAAGAACAGCCAGCCAGGAACACTGAGGAGAAGTGTAAAACAAGGCAAGCCTGGAGAAATGCTTCCCCAGTACATCCTCCCACTGCCCAAGAGTTCTTAGTTCAACCACTACCTGAACGCAGCATGTTTAACAACCCTTTATGGACTTTTCTTATGTTAATTCCCTAATTCTATTTCCAACGCACTTATGCTATTGGCCTCCCTTGCATCCACCGGTGTTACTTTCTCTACTTTCACCATGAGCTATTCAAATAAGAACTTTTTCTCATTCTAAATCTGCAGCCTCATCGTATCATTGCATAGTCTTTAGTCCTGGTGTTATAGCATAAAATAATTTTTAAAAACAATAATCCTTCTCTATTCACCATCGCTGTGTTCTTCATGATTTTATACACATTGATCATATCTTCCCTCTGTCATCTTTCCCAGCCTCAGTGTTCCTCATCTATTTAGTCCCACTGCATAAGTAATTGTTTTCCACATATATAGGGAACCTGTGGTTAAAACATAATGTGGGTTGCTTCATCAGTCAGCGAGGATACATTCCCCTCGCCCAACACCAAAGTATGGATACCTTTGAGGTGGCACATAGCAGGCATTGAACTGTGCCCAGTGCCAGGAATGAGCAGAGAAGGGAATGGGAAGAGTTGTGTTCAGCTGGCTCTGTGGAGGAAGTGTATGGGTCGAGAAAATTATAAACTAGTTCAAATACACTGTCTTCTGAATATGCCTCTCTGAGATTCACAGATCACAAAAAGTCTGCAAACCTTTTAGAAGAAGCCACAGATCTTGTTTTTTATCTTAGAAGCCATGTAGACCAGAAGCTACTCTAATGCATTCAGACCTCGGTCCATGATGTGCTTCGTGGTCACAGCTCCTAAAGAGGCCCTTAGGAAATATAGATTCTCAGCATGTATAACAAGAAGACCAAATATACATGACAAAGTCAAAATAACTCAGGGTTGGCAAGCACATCCACAGTTTGGATGTGCTTCTCCTTCACTTCCCTGGGCTCAGGTGTTGCTCTCAGAAGTTGGATTTCTAAAACTGGTTGAGAAGGGCTTTCTTCAGCAATTCTGTGTGCTGCCTTTTCTCATCCCGTTTCATTTTTCAAAGATGTCTTTCACACTAGAAGGAAAAAAAAAACAACAAAAAACCTTTTCCAACTTGGGGAGAAAACAGTTGAAAAAGAGAAACAGAACAAGAAAAAATGATGGTTTTCAATAGATGAGAAGCAAGTGGCAGTGTGTCCTAGAGAAGTGGGAGAACCATGATCAAGATTGCTGCTGCTGTCCTCCATCTGCTCAGCACTCTGCCTGCTTGGCTGCTGAGGCACACATTTCTCTCCTGTTTTAACAAAAAAGTCCCATGCTGGTCATAGAAACCATCCCACCACAAGATTGTCAAAATTAGCCTGTTTATTCTAAAACTATGACTCTTCTTTCTGTTCGACGTAAGTATTTGTAAGAGCATCATAAAGATGTTTTTCTTGGTCATCTACAAGAGGAAATGCTCCTTGTATGTGAGTGTCTCCTCATTCCCTCAACCCAGTGAAGAGTGGTCACAAAGGAGGACTTTTGTGATGCTTGCAAGTGACTGAATTATCACAGATTAGAGAGTTATAACAGTTTAAATTCATATATTTTACGTTCTATTATAACATGCTGGAAGCATGCAGACACCTTCATTTCAATCTGTTAAACCACAGTAACTTCAGCTCTTGCAGTGCATCTCCCTTCTTGAAGGAAAAGCTGAAACATTTACTACTGTTTTGGTCAGGTACAGGTAACTGCTTCAGTGACATAAATAAAATTTGCATGTCCTTGGTGCTTGAGTCAGAGCACACCAAAATATCCTTCTGAAATGAAGAAGACCATATATTCTAATGTTTGGAAACTGGAAGGAACAAAGGGGTGATTTTCTTTCCTGGGGGTTAAATTCTTCTTGTGTCTCCCACCATCCATGTCCAGGGCAAGTCCAGTAGAGGTGCAGCCCAGATCCTGTCCTTGAAGGGTCTCATGTACCTTCCAGAAAGTCTGAGTGGTTTTACCATGACTGCACCTGTCCTCCACAGATGTTGAGTGGGATTTTCACACGCTTCAGATGATTGCTCAGGTTGCACTGAAGGCTTTTGCCATACAATCCCAGAGCAGCAAGGATCCCCAAGGATGTGGTCCCAGACTTTAGGCTGCTTCTTTGAGTGTTTTTCGCTCACGTTTTAGTGCATATAAAATCTCTGTGCTGTATGCTTTTAAATTTTTAGAGGTGTCTCACCATCCCATGCTGCCAATTGTGCCCTCTGCCTCTCCAAACCCTTTAATCGGGGCACTTTGCTCTTACTTACCTGTCAGTACCAGTGGAGACATGGCCACGTATAACCATTGGGGACCTCCCCGATTGACAGTGATGAGCAGCTTGATTTCCATGCTGCTTTTCCCTCCTATATCTGTGCCCCCCCTTCCCCTCATGGCACTGCCCCTTGTTTTCACCTGAGGGATGAAGAAGTGTGTATCAGAGCCAAGCTGCTGTTGAGGACTCAGAGCTGAGCTGGTGAGCAGCTGTGAGCAATGTGAGATAGTGCTCTCTGGGACATCCTCTCCCTTCTGACCTCCAGGCAAGTGAGAAAATGATGTAGGATAATATAAAGACCAAAGGACATGGCCAGGATGCTGAAAAGAATGAGGATCTTTTGTTTTGGTCACTTTCCTTAAAGTGATGAATGAGCCCAAATATCCCATCTCATACCTCTATACCTGCCTGTTTTCCTTAGCAAAATAAAAGCAGTCTGCAAGCATTGTCTGTTCATATGCTAGATCTAATTGCTGTTGTAGGAGGGATGTATCAGTGAGGAATGTATTCCAGCTCCAAAATTGGCCCAGTGCCCTACAGACCTTCTCCATTTCTTTGGAGGAATGGAGGACAGCAGGACATTTGGGGCTTGGTACTTATTTTATAGCATAGAAAGTGTGCAAAAGTACAGAGACAGCAAGAAAACCCTTCTGTAGGTGTTTGTGTGACACCTCACACCTGGGGACCGGTTTGCTGAGCTCAGTGGGGTCCCTGATGTGAGTGGCTTCTTACAAATGGAAAGAGGAAGGAGAAAGACGATGTGAGTGAACATCCCTGAGAGAGGAACCTCAGGAGAGACTGCCTCAGCAGAGAGCATAAGCACCTTCACCTTATTAATAATCTCTTTTTTAAGGAGAAGGAGGGTCATCTAGACGCTGTCTGGTGTCTGGGCTTTGCTAGAGTGCAGATCTTTAACAAAGGGCATGCCACTGTTAGAAGCATTTTGGGACTGAAGGAATTAAGGATCCTGGCTTGTACCTAAAGCCGAAACAAAAATTGCTGTGGGGCTTAAACCTGTTTTTAACAAGAGTATGTAGCCTGCTAGGTTTGGTGCGAGATTAACAATTTAATAATACAGGCCTTGGCTTCCTGCTTTCCACTAAATGCTTAAAACCCCTCTAAAGAGGCCCATTACCTTGTCTTTTTTTGCTCTTGCATTAACTAAGCAGTTCAGGGCAACATAAACACAGAAGCAGAACAGGGGTTCCCTTGCAGAGATCTCCGGGGTTTATAGCTAAGTGCCTTCTGATGGGTCTGTCAGAGCAACCCGGGAGAGCAAAACCAGTCACTCCCCAGACCAACCATTAGCTTTATCTTCAGAGTCCCTGCAAGCGCTTTTCATTTGTCCTCTGTTGAACTCATCGAGGAGAGTACTGGCTCTTCTCGGGTGACTGGCTGACGTTGAGAGAGAGGGAGGCAAAGTGAGCAGCCGGGCTGCAGGCACAAGGATTTGGGACAGAAAGCCTCGGCAGGAGCCTTCGGGGATGTCGTAGTGGATGGCTGAGTGCTGCTTCATGTGGGAAACAGGGAAAGGGCAGGCCAAAAGCTGCTTGAGAAACATGTGACATCCAACCTGTTGACCTCTGAAAGGCTGTTTGAAATAGGGAGCCAGGAGGGAGAAGTGGCAGCTGGGGCCTTCCATTCACAGGAAGCAAATTTATTAAGGATTGTGAGGTCCCATAGCTTAAACAATGAAATCTCTGCAACTGTTTTGCTTTCCAGCACTGGCTGTGGAGCGTTTTCAGGCAGTCCAGCTTCCCAGATGCTCTTGGGAGACTGGGAATTGGCTTGTGTTGCTTGTGCAAGTCAATCCATGCACATAGTCATTGCAGTCCCCGTGATTTGTTAAGACTGTATTGGCATCTCTGGGTTCAGCCTTGCTCTCCTCTCCTGACATCACATACATCTCCAGCAGGCACCCACTGATCCACAGGGTGTGGGTCCCACCGTTGTACATAATAGAGCCTGTTTTTGCAGTAAAGCTCCTGTTAAGGAGTGTAAGGAGCAGATACCATGTGCTTTTAACAGATATTTTCCTGAAATTGATACAGAAAAGTAGCGATTTCTGCATCTCCTACGCCTTTGTACATCCACAGGGCAGAGCTGGGAAAGGATCAAACCCCAGAGCACCAGGCTGCTGCTGCCAGAGATGCTGGCTGTCTGTTTTACCTAAAATCCTTTAATAACCAAAGCAAGAACACCTACTCTGCAGACAGCAGAGGAAATCTTGTAGTGGAACATAATCAGTGACAGATTTGTCGTCTCTATTCCATCGCTGCAGCATGGGGAGGAATCACTGCTGATCGTTTCAGTGAAGCACCATGATAGGAGACCACCGCCTCTTCAAACTATTTTTATGTTGTGTTAAGCCAGGCTTCAGTCGTGCTGGGGTAGGGAAAAGATGTAAGACGGTGCAGTGGCACTACTTGCAGTGTTACAATCTCCCTGGTGCCTGATTTCTGTGATGTGATCACACCTTCAGAGGTAAGCCACACTCCAGATCTGGGATCAGAAAGTCGTTTCCCCAGACGGTATTGTCGGGGGTGTTGTGCCTTTACCTGCCATGACTTCCAGTCTGCTCCCTGGAACCATCCAGGAAATTTAGCTGATGCATCTTATGGTTGTGTTGGAGCATTGGCAATGCTTTGGTGCGTCCTGCCACAGCTTCCAGCTTTATTTGCAATAGAGTGTTGGTGGGGTTTGTGATGGCAGGGGCATGGGATGAAGACATTCTTTGGCTCTTCCTAAACTAAATATCATTCCTAGGATTACCTGAAGCAGCAGGAGCGTGAAGTGGCTGAGCCAGCCAAGGTGGTCCTTTCTATCTCCTTACTGCTGGCCCTTGCCTTGCTTTGAGGAGGAGGTTCAACCCACTGAGCTGCCACGACTCCCTCCAGGAGTCAGCGGAGGGAAAGGCTGAAGGTCCACGATATAAATGGCCTTTTGTTGGAAGTGCTTGTTGGTCTTTTTTGACTATGAGAAGCCAGATGAGGCCTGTGTTAGCCATGATACACCCCTGTAGGGAGCTCAGTGAGGGTGAAATGAATCTGGGGGGACCAGATGTCAGGTCATGGAGAATGGCATCCTCCTGGGAGTCTCATATTCCCTGAACCCTTCTTAAAGCTTTGACTCCTCTGACCAAGTGATTATCTGGCAATACCAGACCCAGTCAGAAAACAAGATTGTTCTACCCTTCACCGTCTTGGGGAAGAGCATTAAAATACAGCAAAGTATAACAAAACTAGGAAGCAATAAGACCCCAAACAGTATTTTCTTTTTTTGAGTTCCATAGTTGGAGGCTTTTTGATAATAAATAAAATTATGCTGAGGTCTGATTCATGTTTTTTTAATGCCTCAGAAGTCTGCAGTGTCATTCTCCTGGTTTGGCATCCTAATTCAAAGTGAAATACATGAAGCCAAAAGGAGCGTGTCAAGGAGTTTCTCTAGCTTTCATCATCTCTTTTTCCATGAGCAGGCACTGTCCTGTTTTAAGCGAGTAGCAAAGTGTAAAAATGAATAGAGGGATGGGCTTGGTAATGAAATGCTAAAGGGATTTTTATTATTGTTTTCAGTGGTTTCAGGATAGAGTCTTTGTGGGTATAATATCAGCTAAACATTCAGCAACTGAAACTTGTTCTTACCAAGCTTATAAAAACTCACTGCAGCGTATTTGCACCATCCAGCTATTAGGACAAATTAACAGCTTTTAATAGAGGCTGTCAGCATCTGGATACATATCATAAGAGGACCTTTATCTTTATGCAAAATAAGGATATGAAAAAATATGCAAGGATACGGCGCAAGCTCCCGCGGCTCTGCAGACCCTCGCGGGTGCCGGCTGAGCTCAGGGTCTGCACACCCCTGCCAAAGGTGAGCTGCTGGCACCAGGGCGGAGGGGGTGCTGGGGGGTGTGGAGGGTTGGGGCAGTGGCAATGGGATAAAATTTAATTATGGATCTCTGTAGGATTTTCCCAAAACTGAAATCTTTTGAAGATGGAGGAGGGAGGGGGTTAGAGTGGGGCAGGGAGGTGGGGAGCTCTTCCCTGAGATATAGAGACCTCTAGGACATACTCTGGCCAGGTTAAATGAGAGTTTGCTGGACTACATTAAGTCTCTTCAAACTCAGGCTAAAAGAGCAAGAGGGAGCCCACGGGGGCTGCTGAGAGTGGTCATCTGGGAGCAGGTTGGAAAAACATCCTCCTTAATCCCCATCCGCAGTCAGGAGAGGCACAGTTTTCTGCTCGGATCTGCCTCCAGAGAAACATCTCCTCTTGCTGACTGTGTGCAGAGCAGTCGCCTGAACAAAGGGGTTAGAATCACCGAAAATCTCCCTGCTCCCCTCCATCCTCTGTCACCTCTACAGCATCTTATCATGTGAATAGTTTAAAGTTTTAGGACACTGCTGCTTCTTGAGTCATCAAGGTCTGCTGTCCAAAGCCCATGCGCCACATAGCAGGAAACATTGCAAATGTTTCTAAATGCCCAGCCTTACAGGGAGTGCCAGGGAAATACCCTGTCATTGCCTGAGGAGAACTTCTGTGAGCTGTGTGGGATGTGAGCTAGAGGAGGAAGGAGGCAAAAGGATGTAAAGTCTGGTGGGTCGAGCATGGGACATTGGTTCGCGGTACTTTTAGGTGCGCTGGATTCCTCTGTGTCTCTGTGTAACTCACTGTGAGCAGATGATGTCAGCTGAGAGCATCGTACCTGCTGCACCAAGCAGGTTAATTTGCTTCTGCTTGTAAAATACCTGGGAGTCTCAGGTGTCCCACGTTCACTGAGGAAGACGCAGACAATAAAACCCTTCAGCAAACACAGTGTGATGGAGAGGGGCTCAGCTGCCCAAAGCCCCTCTTGTGTGGACTCCAGCCACACAGGTAGGACTGAGGATGAGGACTGCTCTTTGCATCGCTGGGGCCCCAACCCTCTTGCTGTGCCAGACTTTGTAGAAATGCTAATAGCAGAATTACGGACATGCACTACCAGGGGGACCGTAAATATCATTTTTAATTAACTGGCTCTTCTACAGAGGAGACTTTGTGCAGCACTGTGAGACATGGGAACAAAGTTCAGCCTGTCCCTGTGACAGAGCTCCAAATTTCCCCTGCTCTTTCCCGACCCAACCCCAGCGAACAGATGTGCTCTGTGCCTCCTATTTATGTGCTCCCAAGAAATTAGCACCCCGTTAAACTACACAATGCAGTGCATTTATTTTTATTTCACTGCACTGAAGCCTTTCAATGTTCAACTCTGCACTATTTCTTACTGGAATCAAATCCAGACCTAGCACCAAGAACTTCTTAAATCAACAGCCCATGAGGGTATGAATTTTGTGCAGCAGAACTAGTGCCTATAGGTTAAGATAAAGAAGTCTCCAAGCTGCAAAGTCCCATGTTTGATTCAGGTCCAAAATGAAAAGGACAGAAGAGGAAGATTTAACTTCTAAATACCTGAAGCTGGGACTGTGATTTGTCTGCAGTCCCATTTTCAGGAGGTAAACAGCTATATTTATATCTCCTGAATGTACCTATTATTTCAAGATTTCACCCAAATGAATGGAGGTGACATGACAAAGCGGCACTGTAGGGAGCCAAAAAATGTGTAAAAAGCAATTGATCCATTATAGATGCAGTCTCAGGCAAGCTCAGTCTATTTTTAATCATTTTAATAATGCAACTGATTTGCTACATCAAAGAAGGATCCCTCCCAGCAAGCTAAGTAAGAGGCTCGTGTGGGATAGGGGCACCTGGACATCTCCAAGAGTGTGCACGGCACAGCAGACTCCCAGGGAAATGGTATCACTGTGGAAGCCCTGCCCAGCAGGTCACCTTGAGGCATAGGAGACCCCAAAGAGAGATGGATGATGTTTTAGGAAGGCAAGGGGAGAAGCCAGTGGGACACTGAATTGCAGTAAATAGGATTAGAAACAGACAAGATTTCTTGATAATTTAAAAAAAACCCCACATTTCTATTGCTGTGACTTGGGTAGGTGAATCGTGTTGCAGAAATTGCTGCCATGGGAGACAGATTTGGGTATGCATAGACCAACCAGGTCGGGATACTATTAATTTCTCCATGTTCTTCATGTTCTCCATGTTCTCCATGACCACAGTCCTCTCTCTCCATCTGAAAAAGCCAAACCCATCTGAGCATCACCCACGCAACTTCCCTGTCCGAAAGACAAAATGGCTCCTCCATCCTTGGGTGGCTTGTTTGGCCCTGGGGGTAGTCTGGAAGAAAGAAAAATTGAGGTTTTCCTTCTCTTTTCCACAGTAGCTTCTAAATGAGAGTGCATGTGGAAAGAACAGGAGACAGATGCCTTCTAACCAAAGGATGACTTTCATGGCACTCAGTTAAATAGTGAAAATAAAACAATGTCTGAGTTACAGACAGTGGTGTGAGGCCATCAAGGAAAGAGGGACCACACATGAGGAGAGAGTAATGCAGTGGGGACAGTGAAAAAAGTCAGACAGCAGCATCTATGCCCAGGAAGGAGATCAGGTGTTGGTTGAATATAGTGACAATAAAACAGAAATTGTAGTTGTGATTTTTAAACTTGAAAAAACGAGTGTTCTACAGCACCTGGGTCTCTTCAGAGGCAGGATGATCCAGGACTCCATTTCACTGATGAAAATGTCACTTCATAAAAAAACCAGAAATGTCCCTGTTAAAGGCTGTGAAAAGGCTGGGGTGAGCCTTGATGCTAAACCTACCGGTGACTCCAGTCATCGCTTTCCTTCTTCGTAATACCTCGGGGCTGCTGGCGCTTCCCATCTGGGGACTTCCTTATAAAAACGTTTATCTTGTTGTCGTGTGGAAACGGCATTTTTTCTTCGTTATGGAGCTATGTCAATCCCACTGCGGGCAAGAGGTCAGGAATGGGACTCCCACGCTCATTCTTCATCTGGCGGCATGGGCCAGCCCCAGCCTGGAAGCCCGTCAGCTGCAAGCAACGACTTCTCCATCCCATTGCCAGAGAGGGGATGGGCAGACACGTGGGATCTCAACTGGCCCATTGAGCAGCTCTCAGATGCTTTGTAGCCTTGCCTGGCAGTGCACTATGTACCTGCAGGCTTGGCCCACACAGTTTAGGACCAGGAAAGGTATGTTTGTAACTGAGGTTGCCATTGGCCAAAATCAGCCCCTCTCTCCACAGATGGTCTCAGATGCCAGCTTTGCCAGCAGCAATACAGCTACAAGTTAAAGCAGCCCCTCCATGGGATGTCATGTCTTTGGGACAAAGGCAAGACTTATAAATAAAGGAAAATAAGCATAAATAAAAAAGGCATACCTGCTGTGAGAGAGACAGGTAGCTCCTGTCAGGAGCTACAGGTTGCTTAGGCTGTTGGTCAGGAACCAGTGTCACACCACTTCCACATCTTCAGCATGCACATAACTTCCACGCAAGCCTAGCAGCAGTATCTAAAGGTTTGGTGGCTTCATGGAGTCTCTGATATGTCTGTCTTTTGGGGATCAAAACACTTCATTGAGAACTTTGTTTTGCAGAGTCTGGAATTGGCTTAGGCATTTAGGAAAATTCATGATAAATTTGGAGCAGCTTCTCATATGAGACTGAAACTTATACGGACTCAGAGCAAAGGTTCATGCAGTGTCCCATCTCCAGCAGTGGGTACGAGTGTGCAGAGAGGAGAACAGAAAACATACTTTCCCTGGATATTCCCCCACCTTCCACATGTTTTCAGCTCAGGGACCTCCTGTGTTAGATGTGGCCTCTAGATATTCAGTATCCCTCTATGGATTTAGCATCCTTTAATTTCTCCGGTCTTTTTCTGAACCCAGGTAATATTTTGCATCCTTACCATCTTTTGCCAAGGAGTGCCACAAATCAGCTATCAGCTGTGCTTGAATCGCTTCCTTTAATTTGTTCTGAGCATGGTTCCTGCCAAGCTTCAGTTGATGCACCCTTTTTCTTGTACTGGGTGAAAAAGTCAATCCCTTTTCACCCCCTCACCACCATTCTGTAAATGTCCTTAATTTCTCCTTCAGGCATCTTTTGGGTTTTTTTGCCAAACCAAAGAGTCCACTTTTTTTCCTCAGTCATTTCTTTATAGGAGCCCTTTTTTTTTTTACATTTAATCATCTTTATTGCCTTTCCTTGAACCCTGTCCAACTTCTCTGTATCTTTTCTGGAGATAAGGGGATAAGAAGATAATATCCAAGATATAAATGAACCCTGGTTTGATTCAGTGGCATATTAATATGCTCTTTAGCTTGCCCCTTGGTAACTCTTAATATTTTATTTGCTTATTCCACCACTACTGAGCAATGAACTGATATTTCATGGAACTGTTATAATCCAAATATCTTACTCCTGAGTGAGCCCAGAGCCCATAATTTTATACGTGAAGTTCAGAACATTTTTCCTGCCATGAACATTACTTCACATTTGGCTACATTAAATTCAATTTGCTGGTTTATTGCTCATTCACTTAGTCTTATCATATCTTTCTGCAGGCCCTTGTTCTCACTACCCTGAATACCATGGTGTCACCTGCAAACTGTGTTCCCTCACTGCTCACCCCCTTTCTCATCTTGCCTGTGAATAGGTAGGGCAGCATCTGTCCTCACCCAGATCCCTGGAGAAAACCAAAAGGCCATTTCCTTATCGCCTTGATTGCAGGGACTCCAGATCCAGGACTCCTTCTTCAGATATACTGTGTCATAGCTAGGTGCCTTCATAAGATGAAGTTGTTGCGTTCATCCTGGGGTGTAGCTGTGAGGTTGGGCTGTCAACTGATATTCAGCCTTTGATGCAACATTAGATTAATGCATTCATCGGAAAATTATCACCAAGGCCTTCAGCTGACATTGAAAGCTAGTGCAGGATGAGATTGACTTACAGCATCCTGAACCAAGGTGAAGGCAGATGGCTGTGCCCTGGGCCAGCTGGAGCCTGCTAGGCTTCACACTTAGCTCCAGATTCAGTGAAATACTGCAATCCAACCTGGAGGTGTCAGGTTGATGGGTTCCTATGTCCAGGGTTTTGTGTGGGAAGGAAAACTAGGAGTAGAAGGAGAGTTTTGGAAGATGTTGCTTCCCTGTCATCTAAGTTTACCAAGAGGATGGGACTTCCCTCTTCACCTTCCCCAAAGAGAACAGATCCAAGCTTTGTTGCAGCAGATCTTTTATTTGCTATCAAGAGAAAAAAACCTGTGCAAGAGATCAAAAAGACTCATCTTCAAATCCTCACTTTGATTATTTAAAGCAGAAAAGTTCATAAAAGTTCTCTACCAGTTGGGTAAAAACATGGCCCAGCTTGCCACAGCTGAGTTGCCATCCCATCCCATGCTTGTGGGATGGCAAAGGCACTGCCCCAAATGAGCCTTCACCTATATTTGTCATACGTGTCCATAAGCCACAATTACTGAGCATTTGACCCCTTGGCTAAATGTGTGGAGGTGAGCCAGGCTCCCTTTTCTGGTGGGGTCCATGATCCAGGCATACTTTTTGCCTCATACAAGAATAATCTGCCTGTTCTTCCCCCCACACACCTCAGCTTCCATCTTTGCAAGCTGAGCTGGCCCAAACATAGCATCCTAGGACTAATTAAGTTCAGACCTGCTCTTTAACTATTTCTTGACAGCTTTTGGCTTTACTCACTAAACTTTGGTCTCTGTTTTTACACCCCATCTTTGTAATCCAGCCCTTGCAGGGTGACACTTACCTACCATCACTGACCACCTTCACCCCTGAAACTCCCTTAAGAAAACAATTCTGGGACCCCAGCATGTCCCCACATAACATTTCAGTTCTCGAAAAACAGCATATTTTGCTGAAATCTCATTTTGGCAAAAATATTCCAACAGTCTTCACTTTTCACCTCTCTTCTGATATCTTATTCCTAAACGGTAGAAAAAAAACTAGGTAGAAAAAAAACTAGGAAGGAAGTGAGGGGAAAATGTGGGTGTAGAAGAACATCCTGTTCTGCACAAATACCCTGGTGTGTTGTCAGATGGATGCTCTGCTTTAAATAGAAGAGGTCTCATGCTTGCAAAGGCCAAAACAATAAATTCTCAGGAATTAGAAAAGATGGAAATAACGATTTAATAAGGGAAGTGTTTGGGCTTACTGCATTAAAGAATCAACCAAGTTAGAGCTTCTCATTATCACATGTGGTTTCATTTTTGTGTGAACCTATAATGCACATGCACGTATGCACAGAGGGTTTGGGAATAATCCCTGGGGAACTCAGTGAAATTCCGTTTCTTGTTTATCGTATTTGAGAGGCTGTTTCCATAAAAGAGGTCATTTGGGGTAAGCAATGTTGAAGTGAGAGTTAGAAGAGAACCAGTGGGATAGACTAAGAGGTCCCCAAGCTTTGATGTGTTTGAAGAAGTTCTTCTGCTTAGATTGGATTTTGTGACTCTGATTTCTGCCATCCACTTTTTGCAAGGGGTTGAGTGAAATAACTTTCTACACACTGGTGACCTCTTTTTTTTTTTTTTTTACCTTCAGTATTTTTTTAACACAGCCACACCAACTGCTTCAATTATCACTAGAACAGGAAGACTTTTTTTTTTCTCATCTTCTGCACATTTTCTATATTTTAGAACTTTTCCCATTGTGCTTTGCTTTGAGTCTGAAATTTTTAGTGCAATTTAAAGGAAAAATTGAGAGATACCCTTGCATGCAAAACACCCTGCAGTCTAGGGATCAGGAAAATTCCCCAGGACTTACTTCAGCAGAGCAACTTTTACATCAACAGTATTTCCCCCAAACTTTTGACCATCGCTAAGGACAGTTAATATTGATCAGTAGGAGAATTGCTAGGCTGAACATTGCAACTGCAAGAGTTCAAGCACTGGTATATCTCATATCTCTGTTATTAGTGTTGTGATAATGAATGCCCAGGCCATGTAAAGCTGAGCCTGAGTGAGAATCCATGAACTTGTTCATCCTTCTTGCCGTCGTCATGGGTTTTTGGTGCCAGGTGTTTTTTGAGTGGGAATCAGGGAAACCATTATGTGTTCCTATAAGACATTTTCTTGCGCCTGACACTATTTTCTTCATTGGTTTTGAAATAATCTTGAAATTCATCTTTGTGAAGACAAAAATGAGCCTGTGTTGGAGTCAAAGAGTCTGTCACATGGACACTGCGTTCTGGCCCTGGAAGATGTCTCCTGTTGTTTATCTCTCTGGCCAATACAATGCAGCTACAGGGACGGTCAAGGGACACAAGTGACATGGTTGCCCTACACTATTGCACAGAGGGATCCTACAGAAAAGGATCTTTAATTTCATATTTCAGTATTAACACATAGCCTTTGTGCAATAAATGGGGTGGGGAGGGGAGAAGTGATCACATGTTCGGTTCCAGTAAAGTTCTTGTTGTGGTCAGACTGGTAGGACAGTAGTATCAGTTAGAGGCAGACAAATGCATGATTCAGTCCTGGCGGACCTCTGTTAGCTCGTACTGACACAGCCTGGCCACTGCTTGCTGTGGACCAGAGACAGAGATGGGCAAAAGGACAGCCATGCCTACCTGTACCCCGCCTGCTCTTGTAGAAGCCATAGCCTCCTGGGATCTCTGGATTTCCACGCAAGCCAGAGGAGATGAAGGCTTACCACCAGTCAGGTCTTCCTCTGCAAATGCCTTCTAGAGAGGAGAGAGTGTGAAAGCTTGTCTGCAGTGAAATCCACGTGCCCTGTGCAGAAGTGAGCGATGCATGCTAGCTCACTCATCAGCCTACTGCATTACGGTTCCCTCAGTTTTGGCCACCTTCAGTGTAATACCCTCCAAAAATATTTCTTTGTGTTTCAATCCATGCTCATTAAAACACCTCTCCACTCATACTGGTTAAGATAGACACTTTGTCAAAGCTTTAATGAAAGGGCAGCATGTGGATGATGAACACACTTTCTCTGCACTAGACAAGCTTCCCATGCTGGGTTTGTTTCTGGAGCAGCTAATCTATTACCTGATGCAGGGCCTTGTGTGAATGAGAGTTGGTCCATCTGGAAAATTAATTACATGTCCTCCTTTGCTATTGAAACTATCCATCATATCATGTCCCAAATGGTCTATCATGTTGTTGTCTAGTAAAACTCAGCCATCAGAGGCAGCTTCTGTTCAGATGCTGATGCTAGATGTCTGAAAATGTCATTTCAGCTATAACTCTGAGGACATTTAGTTGGAATTTATGACTAGAGGTCTCTCTAAGCTCCACCAACTCTATCCATCTCACACCTTTATAAATAACATTGGTCTTCAGTTTCTGAATCCTTTAGGGCAGCCTTGTGGTTTATTTCCAGTGTCTGGAATACATCACGTGCAAGATGTCACTCTGAGATTTCAAACTGTATGGTACATATCAAATAAATAAAAATAAGTTTGGCCATGGATGTGGACATTATGGAAGGCAGTTTAGTGAACTTGGCACTGTCTAGGATGCAGGAGGCTTGGGCACCACTCCTGGCCATTCCAAGACTTGCAGTATTTCTCCTTTTTGTGGTTTGGTTTCCTTTCTATTTGATTCCCAGCTAGCATTAACCAAAATCCTTGAAGGATCCCCATTGGGTTTAGCTTTGGTTGGATCATCTCCATCAGTACCTTTACCACTACATGTGGTGCTGTGAGAGACAGACAAAAAGTGCTAAGCAAGCAAAAATGTCTCCTTTTCTGCATCGACTTGAGTAGGAGCAGATGTGTGGAGGAACAGCAGGTACTTAGGATCATGCGTCAAACTTTCCATAAATACAGTAAAAGGAAGGGTCTAGCCCTGAGAAGTGCTTAGCACCCTGGATGGGGATGCTGCGGAGCTAAAGGCGTTGAGCAGTGGGAGGACATTTCAGAGGGGATGCCAGGGTGTTTGCAGAGTCAAACCCTGTAGGATTATTTGAGGTTATTCCCCTTTGTACGTAACCTCAGCAGTCACCACTGTAGTCCAATGCCTTGAGGAGTGGGGAAGGGAAACTATTAATACTCTTAGGAAAAAATTAGTATCCAAACAACTTTTGTTTCCTTGTTTTTTACACGTCTGTGCTCTCCTCTGTCGCTAGCTACAGCGCAGAGCTTGGTATGCTCTGACAAAGAGCTATTGATTGTGTGCTTGTGTGAATTGGCCCAGCACTGGTCACAGCCAACTTCTGTGGGACCTGCTGCCCCTGTTCTACAATACGCTCCAGTGTGCTGAGCCATTTGTGAAAGGTCAGAAATGAACAGAGAAATGGACTGGAGTCAAAAACAAGTAGTCCTATAAATATCAGTTATAGTCAAAGGCAGCTTATTCCATTCCTCCCCTCTCTCTCCCTCTGTGTGTGTCTCTCCCTCCCTCTGTTGTGGTTTCCCAGATATAACTCCATGTTTCTGACTGGGAAGCTCTGAAAGGAAAGCAGAACGCACATTGCAGCTTCTGCTCACATCTTGCACACATGGAATAATCCTCAGTCCCACAAGCAGGACTGACAGCCAGCACGGAGTCCGGGCATCATCTGGACTCAGATGTTAAGTTTTGATTGCTCGGATTTTCTTTATCTGTGAGAAACTCATTTGCTACAGTTTGAGAACTGGCTTTGGCCGCAGACGGTTTGGATTGGGACTCCTGAACGCTCTTCTCTGTCTGGACCTAACATTTGACTTCACAATGACTTTAGCAGCTAAATTAGAGGATATTGAAGTGACGCTGGAGCACCTACTAATGGATGTGTTTGTAAGTATGCTACAATTTCCTATTTGAAGTGAGATGTTAATAATCCAAAAGGCAGCATACAAATTTAACGGTGTACCCAAGTGTTGCACTAACTTAATTCGTTTACATTTCCTGACAAACTGCGTGTTCAGCACTACCAATGTGTTGTGGTATAACTAAGGCATCTACTGCAAGAGGTAACATACAAAAGTAGAACAGTGTGCCTCCAAGGCAGGTTCTGCATTGGTTTTGGCTATCATCTACAATTTTGATGAAGTACATGAGAAGTAGGAGAGATTTGGTCTGTTTGAGGAATATCTCTGTAGAAGAAGTGCATTGGCAGAGCATTTAAACTGTATATTGCTTAGCATCGAGTGTCCTTGGCTTTAGGATTTTGACAGCTATTAGATTACACTCCTTTACCACTTTGACTTTTGGGTTAGTTTTGTAACAGATGAAGGAACAACCAAATGTAGTCAAGTTTTCAAGAAAATCAAGTTTATTCCTCCTGGATATATCAAACATTTTAAACCAGTCTTAATCTGGAATTTGCTCCCTTGAAATCACCAAAGCTCAGTGAAGCAATGTATGATTTGCTTCTGCACATCTGAGATAAGAAATTGCATCATCTCTTTTTTAAAGTTTCTTAAAAATATCAAAACATTTCAAAACTGATTTCTGCTTTTTCCATCACAACTTGGTAGTTTTTGCCTAAAGGTCAGAGGTGGTCATGTTTTGGAAGATTTTAGTGGGTGGAGGAAGAACAAAGCTGAGGGATTGCCAGACCATTTATCTTCTTCCAAAAAAAATGTCATGCCAAGGTGATCTGTACTCTCTGAATTCAAGCTGTGAGAAATAAGATGGCAAGAGACATTTTGAATTTTCAGAAGAGTTTTTTGGCATCTCTTAAATGAAATGCTTCAAATTTCAGGGTCTACTAATGCGGAATCTTAGGTATCAACCACAAAAGTGAAAAGCAGGAGAGTTTGCCAACTTTCTAGCCTGTGGTCCAGTTACTAAGTGTCCATCTGTTCTGTGAAATGGATTCAGGTCTCTCTGGGCTGGCGTTTCCCCTCAGCACTTTGGGGAGTGCCCTGTCCCCTTTCCCACAAGTTACTGAAATAGGAGGTAGAGGCTGCCCTGTCAAAGCCTCTATGTAGGGTACGAAATGCTGAAATACTCTTTGGGCTGCAAGATTTGAATCAACCTAACGATTATTCACCACTCTGGGTCCAACTCCTTTCCCCAGCTCTGAGTACCATGCATCCCAGAGGAAATCCCTAAGGGTTTAAATCCCCATGACAAGCAAATATGCAGCATCTGCATCCCATGACCACAGCACACTGTGGAAGTTACTCTGTGTGGGAAGTGGCTGGTGCTTTCTTTGGACTATTTGCAGTTGCTATAGAATAAACTTGGCACCATGATCCCTCTTGGTCTATTTGTAGCTCAGCATCACTTCATTGAGCTGGGCATTTGACACCTGGGAGACAGAGCCTCAATGGGGCAGGTGCCATTGAACAGTTGGTGCTTAAAGGCATTTTCTTGCTCCAAGCAGTATCTCAAAGACTGCCAAGATCTAGACAGCCAGGACTGACTGAACTGATTGAAGCTGAACAATGCTACATGTGTCTGATTGTGTTTGAAGGGCATGAAAAGACTCCTGCCCTGCTGGAACCACCCAGCCCTATAAGACAGGTCATAGGGAATCATTTCTTCTTGGCTCTTCATGTCCCATCGTGAGCACTGTTTTGGAGCTGTATCTAGGTTTTGTCTCTTCTTATGTCACCCCTTGCTTCCATCCAAGTGTCTTTCCTCATGGGTTTTTGGGTTTGTTTCGGGGTTTTTTTGCAATGATGATGACAGTAGACCAGATAAACTACAGGCCAGATTCTCCAGAGATGCAGAAAGCCTCAGTTTGAGAAACAAGTGGAGTTCTTAGCCGGTTGCATTTTGAACTGGTCCCTCAAATGTGTAATTCCAGAAACACTGGGAAATGTCCCCAGCTGGGACAGTGTGGTTACAGCTGAAATTGTGATGCGGGGACATGTCTGTGCGGTGCCATGCCGTGCCACGCTGAAGCCCCAGCTGGCTCTGGAAGAGCTGGTGTGTCTGTGCAGCATTGTGCAGGGGCACACTGCAGCAGTGTTGCTGCTTCGCCCCCCTTGTCCCCCTGCAGAGCCTGGGGCTGTAAGACTCAGGGGCAGCATGTCCAGGCTTCTCACTTTGACCATCAGCACTATGAATCTAATCTAGCCTCTATGCAAATCAAGCAAATGAACTTTCCCTGATGAGCAGCCATGTTTTCAGCTAGCTGGGCTCTTCTAAAAACTACCCAGGAATTATGGCAGGAAGAATTTCAAATAATCTATACCAAGTATTCCAAATGCAGAATCATTTTGTCTGACGCTGTCAGGCACAATCTTCAGGCTTTACTCATACATCACCTTGCCTTGTGGCTATCATCTTAAACCACCTGTCCATTGAACAATGCTAAAAATAATTTCTGCTACCAAATACAAAAAAGTAAATATGAAACTCAGTATGAAGGAAGGGCAAAACATAAAGCTCTGACTGTTATAGATGATTCTAGAAGCCAGGTTTGTCCAAGGTCATTAATCCTTTAACAAGTGTTTTGCTGTTACCAGCAAGACTAGTACTTAGGTGAGGAGCACAGGGCCAGACCAAGGGGGCAGAGTGGGCTTCAGCCAGACGGACTACCAGGTAACAGGACCCTCCTGGGAATGATCTCAAAGTCTGCTCCATGCCATGTATCTTCATCTGTGTCAGGTTTATTGCTGAAAGTGTGAAGCCATCTGTCACTGTAATGCTCCTCTTCCAATTCTTCGGTGTTCTGCACTGCTCCAAACCAGGCGATTACTTGGAAAATTGGGAAACGGTGGTCTATGGAGCCTTGACTTGTCTTTTTTTTCCTTTGAAGAAACCTAGTTTTAATGCTCGCTGGACCATAAGGACAGTAACCCATTCCCAGATCGGTGGACCCTGACAAAACCCACTTTAACAGCTTGTACCCAGCTAGCAAGCCCATTTTGTACCAGTGTAGAAAGGTTATAGTAGACAGCAAATGAGAAGTAAGCATCAATTTCTAAAGAAAAGTGAGCCCTAGCTCAACTCAGACTAACCCATCTCAATGTATTTGGCTTGTGCAGAAATACAGACTGAAGAAAAACTTAAGATTGGTCCAGTTTTTCTCTGGACAAGGTTTTTAGCTAAGTTGTCCTGCAGGAACTCACCTGGAGTGAGTTCAGCAGAGTTTCACAGGGAGGATGGCAAGACTTGGCAGCAGATATGTTTAACACTTCCTCTAGAAAGCTAATATTACACCGGAATGGTTTTTAAAATATTTTTTTTTCTTTTCTTTGGCGGAGACTAGAGATTTGAATCCACATGGCATGAGCTGCCACTTCCTTCCAGGACATGGTGTACTCACCACGTTGTCATCCTGCTATCAGAGAAGCAGCTGTTGCTGCACTGAAATTTCCTTTCCCCTATTACCAAAGGGCGTTGGAGAGCTTTGCTGGGCTCTGCAAAGCAAGATAAAAGGGAAGTCTCTGACATGACATTTCATAATTAGCTGTCATCACCGGCGGGCTGCCACCGAGCTGCTTGATGAGCTGGGACTTGGCTGCCTGGAGAAACACGGACAGGGAGGCAGGAGCCAAGGTAGGGCAGTGGTTCAGGGACAAGCCCGGCAGGTCCCTTGGGTGTGCTGTGGGGAAAAGGAAGTCTGGGTAAAAAATACAAGCTCTGAATCCTTGCTTCACTGGCTGCAAAAGGCATCCCTGAGCCAAACCCTCCTTGCCTCTGGACACCCTAATTATTCTTGTGCAGGATATAAAAGGAGGCCTTAGAGGTACACCTCAGGACCAACATTGCTGACTTCCAAGCCTTGCCCTAGGCACAGCTAGAGCAAAACTCCCTGATACACCATGCCCAGTATGCCTGGGGCACTTTGCATGGGATGTCTGGGAGTGTTTGGGAATGAGGTGGGCTGTGGAGCCTGTCCCAGAGGGATGATTTTCCTTGCATTATGGATGTGGCTTAGACCTGGAAAAAACAGACTCTCAAGCAGACAGTCAAAGGGATAATAATCCTGGTGGAAAAGTGAGTCTGAAGTAGTGAAATGTCAGCTGGCCTTTAAAAGGAGACTGGTTTCTGAAGGCAGGCATGATGGAGCTGTAGTTGATGTCCCAGGAGAGAAAGAGAGACTGAGATGAAGTCTTTAAACCATGAACAAAGTATCCCTGCCCCATTTAAAATACCACCTGGGAAACAACAGACATTTTATCTCCAGTGGTTCATGGGATCTTAGACACCATCCGAACACAATCAAGCCTGTCAAATCCACAGTACACTCCACAACTCCATCTACATTCCTGCAGACATCTGTCTCCACAGCTGGTTCCTCAGACTTCCTCCCACTACACTCCACAGTTAAATATATATGCATATATATGTGGGTATATATATTATATATATATATATATATATATGTAAATATTCGTGTGTGTATATGTATAGGAGACTATCTGATGCAAGTGACATTCATGAGGGCTTCCTGGCATGGAAAGCGGCGGTGGCTGTTTTGCCCTGGGTGGATGTAGCAATCCAGATTTGGTATGCTCTAGACTCCTCCATCCCCCTGAGAAACAGCTGCTCTTCTCCCTTCCCATGTTGTCAAGTCCTGGCAGAGTTAACACCAAAAATAGCAAGGGCATGAAACTTAACCTCTCTTTCTAATAGCAAAACAGTCAGAGGAAATTACCTGGGATGCTGCAGGTATTCTGACTCATTCTTCTGCCAGCTAGTGATGAACAGGAATTAAGGTCTGAGTCAAGCTCCTGTATCCAGCCAGACCTAAAACTGGATATTTGAAGGAGAAAGAATGAGTCCAAAATGGAGGTCAGGTCCCTTGGTCAGAGGTGCCAAAGGAGGCAGGGCTCCCTGGTGTACCTTGGCGACAGGGATGGCACCATGAGGTGGACAAGGCCACCACGCCCTGGTAAGGATCTGGAGTGGTGGTTACCAGCTCTTAAACAAAGCTGCCAAGAGGAGGGCGCTTAAGTGACCTGGGCCTTTATCAATAATAGGAAAATAACAACAAAAGCAGCAGTGGTAAGTGCCAGCTCTTCTTATCATCATTTTATAGATAGGAAAACTGAGACAGAAGAACATGAAGCCATTTGAGCAGCACCCTCCTCCATCTTCCCACTTAAAAGTAGTAGAAATCCAACTTTTCAGAGTCTCAGTTTGATCATTTTTTTTCCCTCCAGAGTATAATGGTGGAGTGACCACAATCACAGAATAATCCAGTCATCAGTGTTTGGAGCTCAGATCTCCAATGCTACAGATGAAGTGTGCCTTTGGATCTAATCCTAGCATGCTCTAGCATAGATATGTGTTAAATTTGTCCATTCTTTGGGCAATTACACCATTAACCATCCTATTTTCTCATGCCATCAACACTGGTAAACAGTAGCCATTCTCATAGCTGGTACTGAGGACCATCTGGAGAAAGGAGGGGTGCAGAAAGATGGTTGTGATGAACTTGCGTCAACCACCATTCCCACAGTAAGCCCTACATACAGCAGTCTCCATCCCTGCTGCAATCAGACAAACGTTCTTGCAGTTACTATCGACTCCTGGTGTCTGTGTTACATTTTTCTTAATAACCATTGCAATAATAAGACATTATCAACATGTAAAGTGATCCATTAACCTCTATAGTGGCAATAAATTGGGTAGCTTTGCCAGGCTGCCAGGACTTGCTAATCGAAGAGCAAGCAGCAAGTTCGTACTTGGAGCAGTCACAAATCATGCATAATGCAAAAGTGTAGGTGCTAACCTCACCCTCTGCAATATAATGGGTATTTCCATGTGTTTATTTATCAGAGAAATCAGTTCTCTGAAGCAGCTCCTAATGAGTTGTTCTCTGGCAGTAGCAGCTGCATCTTCTGGTTTACCCTCAGCATCCAGTTTGCAGAAGATTTAAAGGCTCATCCTCCACCGCTGGAGTCGGCCTGTGTTTTCTCAGTGTAGCGGGTAGGAGCAGAATCAGGCCCCTTGACCTGCACCAAAAGTTGAGGTTGCTCAGCATGATTGTGCCGTTGAAGAGATCCAATTAGGTAGCTGTTTGCTAGGTTTTGTTTAGACACTTCCAAAAATGAGAACATAAAAACGATCATGTCAGGCCTTTCCAACAAATGATCTAGTCCAGCATCGTGTCTCAGACAGCATCTGACATCAGGTGCCCACAGACAAATATATAAATAGGGCAAGTACATAGCCACAGTCCTCACAGTTATCTTCCAACCGCTCGTTGTTTGCACTCAGGGGTTTCATGATGCAGAAGCGGTGTCTTCCAAGTTAGTAGCCCACAGTAGATGTTCTTTCATGAATCTGTTGAGTCATTTTTTAAACCCAGCCCAGGCACCCGTGTTATGAGGCACGGCTGCCATGACGAGTCCTGGAGCAGAAGAAAAGCCATAGTGTTATGCTGCAGCCCTGTGCACAGTGCCGTCAACCGCAGATAGCTCCTAACCTCACTCCCATGAGAGTCAGGTCACGCTGTTGACCCTCAGAAAGCCTTTGTGGAACAGAAGAGCTTTGTGGAGCAGAAGAGGCTGGCTCACCCATACCAAAAAATGCACAAAAAGAAGATGGTGAGAATGAAGAGCTGAAAGTGCAAATGCTAACAAGGATGTTAGCAAAGTCAAGATAATTAAATACAGTTATCAAGGGACACAGCAAAACCTCTGATAGCTGGAGAGGCAGACCAGGAATGGCAAGTTATCAAGCTTATGTTATAATCAGAAACTCAGAACCAAGCACTTCTGGACTCAGAGAAGTTCATATCTGGTTCACATTGCTGTAGGTTAACCAGAATGTAATGTTGATGTTCCTAAATTGCCTCATTCACCGGTATTCCAGCAGAAATATCCACATGGCTGCTCATCTGTTGCTTTTTGTACCTCAGCCTCAGATGCCATGGGGAATGGTTGGCAGAGCAGAGTATGAAACCCAGGATGTCACCTGCTGAGCCTACACCTAGCCAAGCGCTTCGACCCATCAGCTGGTGTGTCCACCAAGCCAGCAAGCTCTTGGCACAGCATATAGTGAAAGTCATGGCACAGATGTAGACATCCCCAGAAGATGTCTTTAGGAAAAAAGGACGGAGCAACCTGCACCCTTCCTTTTGCCCTGCTGTCACCAAGCAGACTGTCCAGGAGCAGCCTCCATCCTACCTCCAGTTCTCCTCCCCAGCCTCTGTCCCATGCATGGTCCAAGCAGACAGGCTCCTGGAAAACCCTGCCCAGAAGAACAGCAGCAGATAGTGAGTGGAGCCTCTGCTAGATGGAAGGATATTTCCCTTGTGTTTTAGTGTGCCGGTAAGTCAGCTCTTTTCCCACATAACTCAGAGAGACAGTAATTAATTAGGGAGGGAACTTGTCTGACCCCATTGCCCTGGAGACACGCCCCTGTAAACATCACGGAGGGACTGCAGAGGCCACCTCTGACTTCCAGGGCTTATCTAAACAAAAGAGGAGATATTTGGCAACAACACCACATTCCCACATCACGGATGTGTAGCAGAGGCTGGATGTGATGCATACAATAGTAGTCGTGCACTCAGTTGGGGTATGACTGTGCAGTATTTCTGTCAGGGATCTGATATAAAGTCTTTGCAAATCCCGGTGACTGCAAGGAATGTGAAATATTTGGTACATTTCAGTATCAAGCCTTAAAATGTGAGCAGGCTATTCCTGTGTAGGGCTTAGCACTGCTGATTTGCTTAAATTCCTAAAGAAATAGGGGTCCACTTAGCACAGCATGGAAAGTACTCAGCCTTGAGCTAGATTTAAGCCTTAAACAGGATATGTGACATATGGACTATGTCAAACACTGTGAAGATAAATGCTTCTTTGTTCTGTGTAATTTTCTCTCTTTTAAAACTTCATCCTTGTTACACTGCCTTGATTAATTTTAATATATTGTGGGAAAGCACATGTGTCTATGTGAGTGAAGGAGAGAGAATTATGTTGCCCCAAGAGAAAGCCACATGGATAGCTACGAGGCCAGCATGTCCCTAAAGAAAAAAGGGAAGTAGAAGACCCCTGAGAGATGTTAGGAGGGCTTTTTTTAAGCCTTGCCAGATCTGGTAAACAGCCTCTCAGGCAAATTTTGTTTCATAGTTGAAATCTCGCAGGCATGGAATAATGACGACTTTTTTTCTGAGAGAGGAGCAAACTGTTTGCACAAAGCTGAAAGAGGAACTGCTAACACTGGCAAAATACAAACCAAATTTGATTATGTTCTTTGTGAATTTATATGGGCAGATTAAGAAATGTGAATGCTTGTCTGACACTCTGGTTCTTCAGCCTTGGAGTCTCTCCCTGTAATTCCTATCAGTTTGTATTTTACTGCTTCAGCCCTCCTGTGTCTGCCAAGCTGTAACAACACCCTACCTCAGTTGTAGGAGACATCTGGAGTGGCATTTACCTCTTCTAACTTTGGTTGCCTTTATGTGAGCTTGTCTTCTGGACTCCTTTTGTCATCGGTGAAGAGAAATGGGTACTTGCAAGGTTTGAGACATCAGACCTGCTTCAGCTGCCTGCTTTACTAGGTGGTGAATGATACCTAAAATTTAGGCTTATGCTAGTCAGACCTACTTATAAAGTGGTTAATCAACTGTGCTATAGCAGAATGCAAAGTTATCACAGGAGTCTGAATTCCCAGTCATCTCTGTCAGTACAAGTCATGGACATGCTGCACATGCAGTCCAACACCATGCTGATCACTGCATAACCCAGAGCAGCAAAACAGAGTAAAACAAAGCAAGAATCTCTGTTAAGTGTGGGGCTGACCTTCATATTCAGCCTGGATTACTGCACCCAGCGAAGGCACTCACATGCACTGTTTGCCCAGAGGAGACAGGGATGCGATGGTCTGCATGGTCCCCAGACGTGACACAGCCTTGACACACACAGAGGGAGCCCCTGGGCTTTCTGTGCCTGGGGACTGCAACCGCCTCTCTCACTCTAGCAAGCTGCTGGGTTATCACCAGTTCTGATGAAAAGGCTCGTACAGGAACCGAGCTCCACCCAGTGTGTTTTCCCACATCCCTCCCCAGGCTAGGGTGATCATAACATTTCTCTGTAAAACACCATGTAAGACTGGAAAATTGGGGGGGTTTAACTTTAAGGCAAGCTGGATTTGCAACAACAACCTGTTTTTATCTTTCACTCCCAGCGAAGCAGTTTTCTTTACCGTCTGATTCTGGGTGCAATAAAACATAAGCTAAGTCACTGTAGGGACTGCAACCCCAAAGCATCGCCCTGTTCTCCTAGTCTTCCTATTGTTTTGCTGTGCCCTAACAAATCAGCTAGGGAGGATTTCTTACAGTGGGAATTAAGGAATTCCACTAAGATTAGTAGGAGCTGCTAAAGAGCTCAAATACAAATGATTTCCCTATCAGGACTCCAGGGAAGAAGTTGGCTTTGCTACTGATAGAAACAATAGATATTATGCAGGGTGGAAAATACTGTCAGGAGCTGCAAATTATCCTTGTGGTCCTCATATTCTGTTGCCATACCCATGTCTTCATGGAGTACAGAACTTAAGTGAGTTTTCCGGTACTAACTTCTCAGTTTTACAAAACAGCGTCCTATTGATAGATCTGACAGATACCACATACTGGATTTCAGTTTGTGCCACTGCTGCCACCGGTTTCCATTCACTGATCTCCGCTGGGCATACACTGACTTGAAACTCGACTCCTCCATTGTAATTATAAGACATGCTTTGTATCAGTAAATTATTTCTCTTTCCTTTTCATTAAAGACCAAAAAAAAATATCTAGTCTATATAGCAATCTATTGGAATGTACTTCCCTCTGATGCATTGTTACTGCAAACCACTGTTCCTGGCAGCCTGCAGTTAGTACTGAAAAGCATTCACTGCTTTAAAGATCTTCATCTTTCAGCAGTTAGTAAATACAGCGTGTCTCTTTTGAGGGTCTGTGGTGGCAAGGCCAGGACGTTCCCTTACGATAGTTTGGCTTTTATTTCCTACTGTGCTGTTCAGTCAGAGATTGTCTCTGCAGACAGTGAAGTTGAATGAAACCTCGGTGATGAGTCCGGTCATCTTAATCTGCATCTGCAGTCAACTACACAAGAGAGGGAGCTCTCCAGAGGGCAGTTCAGAATTTGATGGGCTGAAGTGCCCTTGGACGTGCTTATGTCTGTCACAACAAGCAAAACTCCTTCTCTGGGAACAACTAGAAATACCCTCATGAGGGCATATTTCACATCACCTATCCTGTAGGTAATCTGTCAAACTAATCCTAATAGACTCTTCTATACCCTTGCCTACCAATGTTACTTGAACAACTCTAAAAATAAAAAGCCGACATCTCATCCTTCCAGATAGTTTCCACAGTCCTGATGATTATGGCTTGGCTTCCTGTCTCTGGGTTCATACCACCTTGGAAATGAGGAATGAGACAGAAGAAAGTGTCATAGGGGGTTCAGGTCTCCAGTTTTGTGTGGTTTCTGTGGATGATACCTGTAGAGTTGTGCCTGGAGGGCAGCACACTGAGGGAGGGAGGAGCCAGGCCCATTGGGATATGCAGGGACCTTGCTGGAACTGTCTCCAATTCCATGCAAATGGATTAATTTCTTCTACACTTCACATGTGCAAGAAGCTTCCTGCAAAGAAGAATATTTGTATTATTATTCAGCTGCCTTGAGCAATATGCAGATTTGCATTTCATTTGCAAGACCTAGAAACCTACGTAAAGAACTTGTAGTTTGTGGAAATGACTGAAGGAAAGGTCTCCTTTCCCCTAGGGAGAAAATGTGGTGCTTCATGCTGGTACCACTAGACTGTGTCTCTGGTCCTGGAGCTTGGTTGCTTATAGACACGGGTGGAGATGTGTGTTACAGCTCTTCGTCCCCTCTAGTGGATAAAGTTCTATCTACAAGGCTGGTTTTTCTCGGAGTTGGACCTGCAGGAGACCTTGCTTGCAGGAATGAGAGCATCTGAGAAAGGGGGCTGGCGTGAACAGGAGCCCCCCTCCCTGGGCTTCAGATTGGGTGAGCAGGGAGATCTTTGCTACTCTCCTCTCATATGAAGCACTCACCCCCAGGTCCTGAGTCAGACATGACTACTCAGTTTTTATCCAGGCAGAGGTCCCAATGTGGCAGATTTGCAGCCGCCTTTGCCCTCTTTTCTCCAACCGGTAGATCCCCAGTGGCTCTGTGATGCAGGCAAGGGTTCCCCGTGGGCAGCTGCGAAATGCCAACCACCTCGTGCTTAAATAAACAGGGAGGCAAACTGTGAGATAGCTGGGGGGCATTAACAATCATTTAAAAAAAACACTGCAAGAAGCAAAGACCCTAACTCTGCACCTATCCCACTTAAAGAACCTATATAAGTCAGTCATGCTTAAGATATTTCCATCTTTTCCTGTCTCTCTCACTCTCTTTGGCAAAAGACATATGGAATTAATTATGAACAAAGGCCGATTGTTTTAATATTCAGAGTTTCCCACATCAAGCTGCTGGGTTTTTCTTTGAGTGGTTTTAATGCATGTGCATATGCTGAGCAGATACAGAGTTTTGCTTCTTTATTTTAAACGGTTGCTTTAATGGCATGTCCTTAACACCTTCATTCTGGATTTTGGACTTTGATCAAAACAAAGTATTTTTAGTTTTGCATTAAAATGAGAACAATACATGGAGGAAGGTATTGGCTCCACAGCTCAGCAGATTTTGCTCTCCCAGCTAGGCTGCTCCAAGGAAAAGAGTGGGGGCCAACATCTTTTTTACTAAGCAAATTCAAAATACCACTAAGGAGTTTGTGGATCGAGAAGCTCCCACTTGCACCCATTAACTTGAAGCTGCATCTGGACCAGTACCTGTAGCTGAATGAACATGGAAATGAACACAACATCCAAAACACGTTTTTACAAAAGCACAGAATCATACCTGGCTGTTTTGGAACAACTCCTGGTATTGCAGAAAGTCTGTGGGAAGGGAAAGTGATTTTCTCATTTCCAGAACACTTGTGTACAATTTAAAGTGCAAATACAGTTTCAAACTTTTCTTCCAGAGAAAGAATATATCATTGTCCACTAGGCTCTAAGGTGATTTTATAAGAGAAAAAAAAAAAAAAAAGTAGACATTGAGACTGACTTTGTGAAAACTACATAATTAATAATTTTTATAAGTACACATAGAAGCTGTAGACAACACTGAGCAGGCTTTCACTGATACATACGTGTACAGACGTGAGTGTGAGTGGCGATGTCTGCTCTTTGCACTTACCTGTGCACTGCACTGTGCCATACAGACCGCGTAGTCTGAAGCGGCGAGTGCTTGTGTTCAGCTGAGCAGCCCAGAGGGTCCGTTTGAGCTCTCTGCTCTGGGTATGTGCTTTCTAACATCTAGGAGAGAGCAATATCTGAACGTAGGATTTCACATTAATCTCTGCACCAGATGGTGATACACCAGATATTCTTTTTAAGGTGAACATGTGATCTACTGTACAGCAAACCAGAGGGGTCTGCAGTCACATGGCAAAATGTATAATAACTCTGATAGAGCTTTGATTAGACAACTGACCTGGTTACCATCTGTAGCAACAAGAAGCAAGCTTGACATTTTTGGAACATTCTCCCCAGAAGCTTAATTCTTCCACCTCTGTGGCATATCAATCCTGCTGAGCAAACTACACCGAGAAACAGAAGGAAGCTAAAGATACGCTGCTTGAAGCATGTTGTTAAGGTTACAAGGCTTGGGTTTTCCTCCCCCCCCCCCCCCCTTCCTTCTTTCAAACAAGCCACATCTTGACTCATATGGTCTGATGTGAAAACCCACTCAGCTATTTGATAGTTGGGAAATCTAGATGAGACTGTAAGTTATTTCAAAGGAAGCCTGTTTATGCTGTGAACTCTCTTTCACACACACGCACACACACACACGAGTTAGCTCTGCACTATGGTAGTACAGACAGCTGTGACTCCGGGTAGGACCCGAAGACTTTTATTCAAAATACCATATGGATCACTGAGGAGACGCAGTGTGGAAAGGGTAAGCCATGATTTCTTTGTCCTGAATGCATGCCCAGAGGATGAGGAGGGTACCATTTGATAGCAGTTGTCTGCCCCATTAGTAGCCAGAGCTAATAGAGGTTATGTCATGGTGTGTAGAAATTACTACTGGTGTATGCCATGGTGTGTAGAAATTACTATTGGTGGGACATGTGTGGTCATAAATGGGAATTCATACTAGTCAGAGGATGTGTGATAATTTAGGGCAGAAATCAGAGCCAGCGGGAACAAGATTACATGCAGCAATTAAAGCTAGTTAAAGGTGCTCTGATAATACTTGGAGGTAATAATTTCTGAAAAGGATCATTTCTGATAATCAGTAGTGGTTGAGACAGTGTGATGGCATACAGCAGCACTGAGCTGTAGCAGTGGAGAGTAAATAAGTATAATGTCAAATAACGAATACCAGCGGAAAGCTCGGGGTGATGTGAAGCGCTCTGTATATCTGAGCATAGATGCAGATGCCCACTAGTGTCTGTCCCAGCTGAGATGTACAGCAGTGGCTGCACAGTGCGATATGGGCTGTACCGTGCACGATACACCCTCTGGTCAGTGCCAGCCAGTGAGGCACTGTGGGGCTGGCACTCCCTGGCTAGCCAAGGCGATGCTGTTGCTTTCTTGCTGCAGCAGACATAGCAGGGGCTCTCGAGGAAGCTGTAATTCTGTCATTAATTTCCTGGAAGCATGCAGGGGATTGAGGGAAGTCCCATCGCTTTGAAGGACTGACAGGCTGGCAAAGAGGCGGTGGCTGGGACGTGGCTCTCAGCTCAGAGAGTGATGCCAACCTGCGGAGCACACACCAAGCGCACATCCCGTGCTTTGGGCTGCCTTCGCCTGGTGAGCTGCCTCTGCAGAAGCCTGCAGGGTTGGCATGGCTCCCCAGGGGAGGGGAACACCTTGAGCATCCTCTGCTTGTCACTGCTGATATCCCCTGAAATGGTGCTAAACTCAAGGGAATGGGGACCGTCTGCACGCTCCCAGCCACAGTGGGTTTGGGCAGGGTGCCCCAGGGGTGGGTGAGGGGTGCTGCACCCACTGATCCATGGCTGGTGACGTGATGGCACGTGTAGAAGCTCTACAAACCCAAAGCAGCTCCGAGTTGCTCCATGCAAAACTGAGCAAAACCTTTGCTCAAGGCACCTATTTTGCTTCAAAGCAGTTCTGTGGCTGCTGAAGCCACCGGTGAGTTTACTTCGAGTCTGTTGCATGTGTCACTCAAAAAAAAAAAAAAATCTGGTTTTGGACATTTCAAACCAAGTATTTTTTCCAATTTTTCTTTCAAAGAGAGTATAATTTCATTTGGACGAATGCCTTATTTTTTTAAAAGGTATATGAAAAAAACCCTCAAAAATTAAATGCAATTCGAAAACTGTTTCAGTTAAATACAAAGCCTTTCTTTCATTTGTTTTTCTTCCTTCTCCATTTGGCAGAAGGGAAAGCGGAATTACTTTGTGTCAACCTGAAACATATTTTCTTTGCCTTTCCAGTCCGTCAAGCAAACCAAAGATAATCAATTATTCACACAGCTTTGGTCTGCTATTGTTTGATTGTTGTTTGTTGCTTTGGAGCGTGTTCAGAAATGTCCCTCCTGGTAAATTTGGGCTTTGTGGTTCAAGATGTTGGTTCTGAGAGGGGCCCAGGCCAGGCAATCCTGCCTGCAGCCTTAATCAGCCTTGAGGACGGGTTTTATTTCTGTCCCCTGTACAGTGCCCAGCACGACTGTAGCATCAGTCAGGTTTCCCCTCTCTGGAGAAGCACTGCTGTTGTTGACCCCGATCACAGGAGGTGGGTTGGCATTTGGTGGCTTTGCAGCTGCTCTTGGAAATGTAGAAAGGCAGAGAGCCTGGTGTCTCCTTTGAAGGTGTTTTCCCACAAGGTGGCAGATGATTTTTTGACCAGAACAAGCTCTCAGCTGCTGGAGGGCCACCATCTGCCACTGCTCATGGCCACAGTGGGTCCCTCCCCATCTGGAAAGGCTCATGCTTTCATGAAGACCATACCTGATATCAGTGAGCCTAGAGACAAGTCATATAACAGTGTGGAAAATGGGAGACAACTCTCCTCCATGCACACACACATTCCCTTTGGAAAAACACTATCCATACTGACCTACCCAAGCAACAGCTGCCCGAGTCTTTGTTTGCTGTGTGCATTAGTCCATGTAATGGAGAGGTGTATAAAACAGCAGTACTCTCACAAAGTGTTTCCAGGAGGTGGCCACATGGTGGGAAGCAAGGGAGATCGTGGAAATACTGGCAGAAGGTGTTGGAGAAAGTCAGTATTTATATAGGAGGAAAAAATCGATGCATAAGGATGACCAGTGCTTCAGGGGGCTTGACAGTGTGTACTCACTTAACAGCTCCACACGCAGCCCAAGTGACCGGCCACTGTCAGGGGGTTTGTGTTGTTTTATTTTCACTCACATCCACAGTTTATTTCTCTTCTTCCCACTTCTTGACCTAAGGTTGAGGTGGTTTAGGCTTCTTGTAAGGCAAATGCTGGAGCCTTGCTATAAGGTTTGACAGAAGATTTGGTAGGATGGTTTTTGCCACTGGCTTTTTTTTGTCCTAAATTTCTGTCTTTGTCATTAGTCTCTCTGCCTGATCATGAAGCTGCTCCATTGGGCACCTAGCCCATAAGGTTGTGGTCAACCTGGTTGAAGCACACATCATGCTCTCTCTCCTTGGAGCCCCCCACCAGCTAGATGTGACAGGCAGATCCCCTGCACTCGGGGTCCTGAAGTCACACAGAAGCTGTGTTTCTAAGCTCAGAGTTCACAAAATCCCTCGGCAGCAGTGAAAGAGCCTGAAATATGGTCCCTAAAGAGCAAGTTTCACATGTAAAGCCTGAGATGTGAGATCTGTGCAATGCGTGGCATGCACCCAGTAGAAGAGATGGCTTTACAAAGGCTTTTTCAAGTCCAAATAAAAAAGAGAAGAGCTAAACGTTAGTAAGTATGGCACAGACACCACCAAAGAAAAGTGAGCTTTGTGCCATGGGGCACACCAGCAAGCAGTATCAGGACTGAGAGATGAGTTGGGTTCATCTAAGTCAATCCTGAGGTCTATGAGACATCTCCATCCTGGACGGCACCTCTGCCTGCCCTTTGGGATCACTGCAGAGGCAATCAAAATGCTCTTCAGGGGTTGCAGAGGTGGTCCCCTGAACACTCATGTTTGCCTGAATTAATAACTCCATAAACCCCAGCCAGCTCTCCTTTAGCCAGTGTATACGGGGACACCTTGGTCAGAAGAAGACCTCCCCCCACACCAGGAGACATGTATCCCTTCTCTAACACAGTATTTCCCAACACAGAGCCCTCCCCACCAGATCTTACTTCTCTGAGTCTCCTTCCCCACCAGTAAATATGCACGTTAAATATGTAGTCTTTTCTCCCTTTGCATTATTAATGTGAGACAGTTTATGCCTGCGAGCTATCTTTATTATATCCATGTGCTGCGGATGTGTGTGAGAGGAAGATGAATAGAGTCCTACTAATGTCTAACAAATGCCTCGCACCATTCAGAGATCTCTTTCTGTTGTTGCAAGGCACTGGTAAAGAAGAACACATATTTACTCCTCCTCTCAAGACTTCACTGGCTATTTTCCAGCCACGGGAATGTTTCTCACCACAAACACAAGGCATTGTTTTTTTGAGTTAGAAAGCCTAGAGAAAAACATGCAGCTTTCTTGTATTAAAAAAGAAAAAGTCTGCCCTCTCTTCTGCCTTCAAGGCTCAAAGGATGGTACTACAGATGCTGTGTAAAAAGGAAGGCCATCTCCAGACTAAACGAAGTGCTGTAAGAAACAAGCTGGGAGAGATACGGCTGGAAAAGCCATTTTAAATTGGTCTTGAAGTTTGGACCCCAGCTTTAGGTCCCAGCTCTCAGCTATGGTAAATCAAAGGCCCTGGGCCCAATTGTGTCAGTGGCTGCTTGCAGCTCAGCAGGAGTTTAGACTAGATTGCTTTTTTATTTCTTGTGCCTCTGAAGAAGATAAACTAAGATTAAAAATGCAGCCAGAGCTGCAAGCAAGAACTCCACTGTCCATTACACAAGTGTAAATCTACACCGGTGCAGAGCTGGGACTGGTATTTACCTATGACACTTCCTCTCTGAACGAATATCCATGAACACTCATTCATATCATGACTTTAAAACACACCAGGCAGAGATAAATCCGTAAATGGATATTTATTGCCATAGAAAACAGATGGCAGAAGACAAAGCTCCCATGTTCTTATCCCAGGCTTCAAGCACGTTAAGAATGCGGCAGGAAACGTCATTCCTCCTATAAATAAATTTCTCTTGAGAAGAGAGAACCCAGGGATGAAAAAAAAAATCAGTCTTTCTGCTGTTCAGGCCAAGTCTGAGGCAGGTTTTCCCACGCTATGCTGCAGCTTATGGTGACCTTTGCTTTTGGCAAGAGAGGAGGTTGCCTTCAAGAAAACTCAGCAACAGAGTTTGGGTATGTCTTGCTGCTGTAGAAATCTACAAGCACTTTTACTACTCTGAGTTATTGATTTATTTTTTTTTCTACTACACAAAGCATAATTCAGTGTTTGATTTATTGTTAAGAATTTTTCCAGCATGGATTCAAGAGCAAAGTGGTCAGAAACCTCTCACACCGAGGGCTATAGTGTAGCGTCTAACAGGGCGGAACAAGGCAGATCTTTGTGGCATTCATGGTGGAGTGGTCCTCATTTGTTAAACCCTCTGATGCAAGCCCCTGTGAGTGATGCTGCAAGAACTTGCTCTGACACCACGACTGAGTGCTTCAAGGGAAGTTGATCTTTCCAGTTCATGCCATATACTTGCAAACTCTTACTGTGGCATGCAGGTCCTGCAGACCTTTGCTTAGCATCCTCAGTGACATTTTTTGGATGGGCCTCTTACCTTGACAGCATCACTACCAATCTCATAGAAGGCTGAGGTGACAGCAGAGTTACTCAGATGCTGTGGATAACAAAAGAACAGTAGATATTTGAGAGTAGAAGTTGAACAAGAGAGAAGAGAGACCTTGAAGCAAGGAACTCCTGTGGTCTTAGCTTTTTTCTGAAAGTCACTCAAGTTGCAAGGTGTTGAAACCAATATACAAACTTAGAGGACTGAAGAAAAAAAAAAAAAAAAGAAAAAAAAAAAGCAGCATTTTGCAACACACTTTATTTGCAATGAATTATTCACCAGCCCTACAGACAAATGATTCTATCCCAAAAAAAGACAAAAGAGAGGATAAGCTTAAGTAGCAAAACTGCCACCTGTATAATGATCTGATATAATCACCTGTGACTGCCAAAACATCAATTTTATCTGCTTCATCTGAGATTTATCTTTTCTGACCTGTTCACAAGTATTTTGGAGGAATTGGTTTCATTTGAACTCTACCTAGACAGATAAATGCTTGGCACCCCCTCTTTGGTGTCTAGAAGTTGTAATATTTTGTGACACTTCTAAAAGGTGTAACAAATCAAAACAGACTTTCCTGTGAAACGGATCAGGAACTGTGCCAGACTTTATCCCCCCAGAATGCATACAGGTTAACAGTGCGAGAGGTTAGAGCATGGCAGAGGCTAATGGATAGTGACTGGTGAACTCTGCAGGGTTCAGAGACAGGATACTGCTCAAATTGGCTTTCAAATAGTTGAAGCTTAATTGAATTATTGGAAGTTCTCAAGGCCTGGAGACCTCATGAGCAGAAGTTCTGCTGTGAAATTTCCAGTGCTTCAGATTCTTATTTTGATCAGAAAATGAAAAGCTTTTTTCATTACAGTTTGGCATTCATTGCTTTTGTTTTGGCCAGACCCTGGTCCAGCAAGGGTAGGTCAGGGGACAGAGCAAGGGTGAGCCAGAGGCTGGGAGCCAGAAATGCGCCAAGTGTTTTGGATTCGGGTGAAGGGAATTGGGGGATCACATGAATCCAGTTATAAAGCTTTGGAGGTGGTGGAAAGGCTCTTGTAGCTCATGGTCCCTTTTGGTCTTCCAGCTAATAAGCCTGCTCAAAAGGCTTCCTCAGGTAGCTAGTACCATGCCTGGATCATACCCCCACCATCAGCCCAGTGCTCAGGAATTATGATGGTTTAGCACACAAGTAGTTTGCCTTGAGGTAGTGCTCTACAGCCCAAAAGGCAAGAACTTACCACCCGTACAAGGAGCTTCCTGGGGAAGAGCTTTTTCATAGAGAGACTTGCAAGGTCAACAAGTGATAGATAATGCAAAGTGCTTGCTTGTGTATTTGAAATACCTTCCAACCTGCCCCACCCTGAAGACCTCATCCTAACTCAGCTTCTAGCCAGGACTTATCCCTGGAAGGGCTTGAACATGCCTTCAGCTGGGTTTTAGTCCAGACATAGAAAGACTCTTGACTTTGTCAATTCATGAGCCATACAAGGGATTGCTTAAATGTTTCTTCAACAATTTCCTGAGCTAACAGCATTTTCAGACATCAAGACATGTACAATACATGTCTTTTTCCAGTTCTTAATTTCTTGATCAGTCTTATCATCCATTCAGGTCAGGATACTGTAAGTGTATGGAAAACAAAACAAAACCAACCACTGGATGAGCAGCAAACTTAGCCTTTTTGTAGAGATTTTGAATTTTCATTCTTGAGACATCTTTGGTCCAGACCAGGCACCAACATGTCTGATAAACACCAGCAGTGACTTTAGTGAAGCTCACAAGCACCACATTCTCCCCTAACCAAGCTGATAGAAATCATGAAAGAAGTTGTTCTGACCAAAAGAAAATCTGTTCTGTAGGCAGCCGCACGGTTTCTATTTTGCTGATTCAAGAAATTCAGAAAGTTGGATTTAGATTTCAAATATGTTTCCAAATTTTTGGTCAAACTTTCTGTCTGAGCTTAGCTTATTTCCTGGTGAAGTATATATTATCCTCATTTCTAATGGATTCAAAGAAACGGTGACTTTTCATTCTACCAGCAGATGGATATGAGTGATTCTTATGCTTTCATTTTTCTTGTTGGGACCAAAGTATCATACTCTCCAAATTGCACAGGCAAGGAGCGCAATTAGTCTCCGCTTCCCAAAGATACCACATGAAAAGCTTTTGAAAAGATAATGGGCTGCAAATGATGCCATTTAGTCACCCGCACACACTCTACAATCCAGCTGTACTTCTGGAATATATTTAGAAGGTATAATTAGGGTTGTGCACACTTTGAAATAAGTGAGCAAATTTCTTAACTGAGGTTGAAATTCATTTTAGTTTCCAGCGTTACCTCTATAAAAGCCACCAAGTCTTGGTGGGATGAGAGCATGGGTATCTATTTTCTCTCCAGATTTTGCATCATCATAGATGAGGTAAACTCCATAGCTAAGGACCGATAACCTGCAATTAGTGTTGATGCACTAAGCACCTGCCCTTTGGAGATCTACTTGCAGAACAAGTACCATTTTAGTTAAGAATAGAAATCACTGCCAGAGTGAACCAAATCAGCCTTAACTCAAAAGTTTCTGCCATAGGGAGGCTCTAGTCTGCCAGCTCCCAACAGATGAGTGATGGTACAAGATGTGTTTTGGAGAAATTCACTTAGGAAAGATTAAAGGTAGGAGTTTATGTTCTTGCTAGCATGTATTTCCCATGTCAGCTGCCTTCCACTTGTACCTTCAGGCAGCCTACATTTATAATTTTGTCATGAAACTAATAATTTTTACCACCTTTTTAAGCCTCTTCAGTAGTCAAAAAGAGATTAATGTGTATCTTCTGTTGACAATTTATCCTAATATCTTCAAAGACAATTTAGGATGGGATTAATTACCCTCTGTATTGACACCCATCTTCCATTAACTGTAGAGGGAACAAAAGCCTTTCCAGTTAGAGAAGATAAACATAGAGTGCCATGTCTGCTCTGCATTCTTACTTCTGGAAACCAGATGCAGATGGGGCATCCAGGCTAGCCCAGCTCAGATGTGAACATCCCCACAGCATCAGTCTGACCTCATGACTGTGTTCTCTAGCTCTGCATATGGCCCTGTGAATCAGCCCAGGGTTTGTCATGGGAAGCCCTGCACTACCACCTCCAAGAATTGTGGATCTTGTGGGGAGAAATTGCCTGTCCTTGGAGGGAGGTTCTAGAGGCACATGTGCAGTGCAAAACATATGGCTGCAACCCACTTTAGGGAAGATATAAATCTATTTACAGCCAGGAAAGCAACCCAGCTCATTCATGTTGGAGCTACTGCGTGCTTCTCACAGCTTTTTCTGTGTGGAAGATCAGATGAGCAAGGGTTGGTTCTGTGTAGTTGTTCCTTTAGTCAAGGCTTGCAAGCACAGCGCCAACCTGCATGCTAACAAAAAGTGTGCCTCTTGCAATACAGTTTATTGATTTTACATCAAATTAGGTGGTGACCATTGGCTTTACTGAAATGTGTCAGTGGTGCCATCCTTCTGGTGGCCCTTCATAGCCCTGGTGGTGGTCTGCTGTTCCTCTAGATCAGGCTGGAAAACTGTTGGGTAACATGGTGACTATGTTCTCTTGGGAGTTAGAGAAATGCAGCAGGCTTTGCTTCCTTATTGTTTTGGATTATTAGCTCATCATCTAAGTCCCAGCAAAGCTAAAATTTGTGTCACAAGGGCAGCAATGCATGCTCTTGTCCACCATACAGATGACTCCACCAGATGCAGGGCAGGTGCCAAGCAGCAGGATCCTGGGCTCCAGGCCCCTCTTTATGTCCTTGATACCATGTTTGCAGAAGCAGTCATTCAATTTTAGGAACCTCTGTCTTCGAATCTGTTTTGGGGAGCTAATGGTACTCGCTGTTTCTTTTGGAGATATGTGTGTTGAGAAATTCTGATGGAATGTCTGAACCCACTCTGAAAGAGAGCCCCAGGGCCATCTGGGTTAGTCTTCCACATTTATGTGCTTGCAGGCTGAAGTTAAGGTCACCAGAAGTAGATCACTGAAAATGTACAGTGTAGCTTTCTGACTGATGGCTGTATAAAATGCCAGATAGCTCACCTGAGTGAACAGGGCAGCTGATAGGAAAGGGGCTGGATCCTGTGTTTGCACCCTCTCCAAATGCCTCTCTTATTGAAGGATAGAGATAATCTGATATTCAAAAAAATATGTATTTCATAACAGTTTCTCTGAATAAATGCCCGTATTTTCCGAATCTGAAAGAGATGCTAAGATCTGTGACATGCTCAGGGAAAGAGCACAGAATCAGTGCATTCCCTTGATCAATGTGATCCATGTGAAATTACAGTGAAGAGGATGCCAACGTCCTTTTCCTCCTCCACAGCACTCCAAAAAAGCTCTCAAACATCTTGCTTTTACTAATCCTTTTGCTGTACATTCAGTAGTCACAGTACGTCTCTAAGCACAGGGCTCGTCCTGCATGGGTTGTAATATTATCTGTGATGCGTTGGAGCATCTTAGGAAGCTGAATGAGGACTGCAACAAGTGACTTACTGTCTTTCAGTCTTCCCTTAATCAACCTTAATTTATCAGCAGACAGTGGGGAAGAGGAGGAGCAAGGTTAAAACCCTACAGGTAGTTCATCCTCATTAAAGTTCCAGATTTTCACAGAAAACCAAGAAAAGCAACTTGCAAATGTTTCACAGGCTCTCCTTTCCTCACAGGCTCTCTTTTCCTCAGAGCTGAGCTCAAAGCTGTTACTGTTGCCTGAGGGCAGAGCCTGGAGTTCCCAATTTTTGAAAATACCATCCAAGAAAGTCTGTCAAGGCTAATTTGATGGATAGGCTATTGCAAGAGGGAAGCTTGCCAATCCTAGGTCACAATTTAAAATTATTCCCTATAATACATTGGGCTTTACATATTACAAAGGTTCTGCAGACACTGATCCTTCCAGACTTTTGCAAGACCCAGCCAGTGCTGTCGTTCCCCCTTGGCAGCCAAGATGCTTTCAGGGTAAAAGCCAAGGTGAAACTGCCGACACTCTGTGAATCTGGGTGTGTTTGAAGCAGGATCGAACTTCAGGGCTCCTGTTAGCTGGAATCACACATCCATATCCCCTTCCTCCCTCTCCAGCTTCTCTCCACCCAACCCGTGCTTGCAAACCACACCAGGGACTGGGAGGAGGCTTTCTAACTTTCATAATTTCCACTCTGAAATGTTGGAAAACTTCCTTTTTTCATCCTGGACTTTGCTGTAATGTGTATCGTGTATCCTTCTGTAAACTTTCAAATGCACCAATAGTGGCAGTTTCCTGCAGACAAAAAAGTGTTTGCTTCAGTTACAGCAAGTGGGAACCTGGCCAAGAAGAGTCATAAAACCAGAGAACGTTGATTTTTAAAAGCACAGTTATGTTAGAGCATTCCAATGTATCCAATCAGTCACCAGAGAGTGGTTAAAGTGGCCTTGGGGCCAACCTCCAGCTTCTGGAGGATGGTGTCAGGAGAAAGATAAGCAGACTGATGCCAGCAGATGACCTAGCCCCTTTTCTTTACAATCAGTCACAGCAGACTGTGCCGTGCTGACCAGACCCTGGGTTGCAGCAGCATTCTGAAAACTTCTCATTCCTGAGCTTTGTTCTATACTAATGCATGGATGCTGTTATTCTACCCTAGGCTGGAAGTGAAATTGCTGAAAGATTCAGGACAAGGGTGTAGGCAGCATGAATGTTTCCATGGACAGGGAAGAGATGCTGTGAAGTTTCTGAACATCCCTTATAGACCCCAGCACTGGTGTTTTCTCTGAAATCAGCACTTCCCTTCCCTAGGAGTTCAAGGTGAAGAACTCCATTTTAGAGGGAAGGGTCCAAATCGTTTCTGAAAATCAGCACCTGTTAGAGAAATTCCAAGTGGAAATCCACAAATCCAGATACCCTAAATCGCTTGAAGATGGATCATACATCTTCTGCAGCCCAGGATATGTACCACCATGCTCTTGCACATAGTCCCTCTCCCATGAGGTCAGCTCTTTGCAAGGAGAGACTGTAGGACTGACCTCAAATTCCCCAGGCACCAGCCTCTGAGAAACCCTCCATTGTTTGTGTTTTGTAATGACTGCCCATCGGGGATGCACTGACCATCTTTCCCTCCCAGTTCCTAGCTTGCGAAGCCAAGAAATACCAGCATGAAAAGGTCCACGTTCTCTTATCCTGGAATGAACTGACCACGTCTGGTCAGACAGGGACAGAGCCTACCACCTACATGGGCTTTTCTTTCCCATGACAGTTTCCCAGTCAGAGCTTGAGTAAACATGAGGTCATCACCGATTTATAATTGCTGAGATTTATGTCTCTCCTGATCATGTTTTTATAGAAGCAGAAATATGCTTTCATTCTTGCTATTCTGCCCATATCTTAATCACTCTTCTGACAAAACCAAACACCCTATTTTGAAATCAAACAGATTCACAGAGGGTGTTCCCTACCAAGGCAATGATTCTTGTCTGACTGGACCATTGCCCTGTACGGTGTTGATTTTGGTGGGCTTCAGACATAAATCTTTCCAAACACCATTTCTCTCACGACACAGAATAAGACCCCTATTTTTGTTATAGCTACGATACATTTGGGACATGTCTCCACTGCTCTTTAGACCAAGGCAGCCACTTAATGGAGCTGTTCCACAGCTGAGTGCCCTGTTTCATCTCCTTTTCATGATGGATCAGAGTGGTCCCAGGCACTGGGAAGGTGAGGGTGGTGGGGTTGTTGCTCTCTGGCCCCTCTTTTTGTCTGGGCAGTGGCTTGGAGGAGTGTTTATACCAAATCCTAGGCAAAAGCACCACGATGGAATTGTGCACTCCTTTATGCTCCTCCGGAATCCTGCAATAACCCAAATGAGGTCACTCAGGATCAACAGTCGTCTTGAAGTGCCTAGTTCACACAGACTGACACTTCAGCTCTACGAAGGAAGTTTTTCCTGGCTTTGGCTTTGTCAGTTAATGCCTGTCTGTGATGAGGCTGAACCCCAGCTCCTACCCCTCCTGTCGGGGCCCCTCAGAGTTTGGGCTTCAGCGCACGTGTTCATGGCTCATTAAGGCAATGGACCACACACTGCCAATACTTGTCTGCGGGGTGAAGGCAGTCCCAGAGGGACCAAGAACAGCTCGCCGTCCTAAACAGCGATGGAGTAGGGGGCCAAATCAGGACACCAGCCCTGAGTGCAGATCAAAAGGCCTTCAGCCCTGTGGGAGCTTCATGTCTGGGTATAGATTGTGCTGTGACTGAGTTGCATCTGGAATCACACAGCGGGGGGGTGTGGGACCTACAGGAGAGGGCACAGCCTGGCATTTCAGGCTGACATGGAAGGCCTGGTGGGAACTGCCCAGAAGAAATAAGGGCAATCTTGCTTGTGGTTCCAAGAGAATCACATGGACAGAATATATGGCCCTAAGCAATGAAGAAGTGAGTTTATTCCAACCACATAAAGCTATTCAACTTGTGAACAACATTAGCTGGGTTTTGATCACTGTTTTTTTCCGAGCTACTGTGGTGCTTGGGCAGAACTTCCAAGTTCATCATTCTTTTAAAAGTTCCTATATTTGTTTTCCCTAGACTTGAGAATTCTTTTTAAAAAAATAAAATCTGCCATATCCTTCAGCTGCAAATGATTTAATAGTTCTTGGCTTTGTGTGATCTGAATATTTTCTTGTTCTCTTGCTTTGCAGCTGTGACCTACTTAATTACAAGCAGGAAACAAACCCCAGAATCATTAGACATTCTGCCTGGCTTGAAGAAGGGGAAAAAAAATAAAAATCTCATGTTGCTAAATACTAGGATGTCCTTCTTAATAACAGGAAGTCAAGCTCCAGATAGCAACAGTGAACATTTGAATTCTTTGTGCATCAAGATAAGGACAGCAAAGAGCTTATGGGTTTTATTTTTTTATGGTATGGATGTTTTAGGGGCAGGGGAAATGACAGCCACTTCTAGCAGCCAAAATGGGAATGAGTCATAAATTTCTAAATCAAAAGCGTAAATCCTCTTTGTTTTAACTTCTGAACAGCTTCAGACTGCTGTCCATAGACACAATGAAGTGACTAACTTGCTGTTTCGATTCGGCAGCTTTCAATCCATTTCTCCTCTTTTCAGGAGGTATGAGCAAACAAGCTAGACAGTAAGTTTGGATTCCGCAATGCAAATCATCAGGTTGGAAGGCAGAGCATGGGGGAGTCTGATTAACTGCTCTCCACCTCTGCAGATAGAGTCTGGGCTACTATTTTTACCTCCTGAAACTCAGCACCCCGTCTGGATATGCTGGTGGGTATGTGGGTGTAATAGTAGCGATAGAAAACAGCCAGAGAAAGGGAAAGCCAGGACTGCCAGCCTCTGACTGGCTGTCCCACACAGGCACTTAAGTCCTCTTGTCCCTGTTTATCCACAGCTCTGGTAGTAGCTCAGTAATACAAATCTCTCCATGCATCGTGAGGCAATAGAGGCTGATGTTTGTACAGGGTTTTGAGCTGAGTAGCAACAGAAGAGCAAGTTATCATCTTCTGTCAACTGTGCATGCATTATCACTGTAGATGGCATGGATCCAGCGCTATCCTACAATGCAAATGGAGATTTTCCATTAGCACGAGCCACAGGGGTCTGTGTTTCGGGAGCAAACAGGGTAGAGGTCAACTCTTATGCTCTACTGAGAAGGTCTAACTGGTCCCAGCTGGGGAGATGTTCTCAGCGTGAAGATCCGTTGCAGTACAGTAATCCCGCTATGTTGACTCCTAAATTTCCCATCTGCAAATTAATTGTGCTGTGGCAACAGAAACAGCCAAACCGCCCCATGTGAGTCAACTCCAGTGCACATGCCATGAATGCGTGTGCAAGTGTCTGCATGCACTGCATTTTGTGGTGTTAACAGCTCGGCATGGCTCACTCCGGGACCTCTGCACCCCAGAGCAAACAGAGCCATCTCCTTCCTCCACAGCACCTTCCCTACATGTATTTAACACCCCCTGGATGTATACAATGCTACTCCCACAGGCAACGTGTATATATATATAAAGCCAGTCTTCACCTCAGGGAACATTTTGATAATCAGTGTAGAAGCTTTCAAGACAGAGGGTACATTATCGATCCAAGATATTTTAAGTATTTCTGCTTTTTACTGCATAACTCTTGTGGAATGTAACCAGTTGGCTCTCTAGCAGGCTGAACACATATTTACTTTTTAATGTAAAACAGCTCCCTTGAGATTTCATAGCACCTGACAAATGTCAATGAATTAATCTACTGAGGAAATGGAGACCCATAAACTTATGTGACTCGTCTAATGTTGCTCTGGAAACTGATGACTTTTCTGGAATAGGACCAGATCCCTCCTCACTTCTACTCTGAATGTCATATTTGACCTGTTTATATCTTTTCTCTCTGTCCAGTGTCAACTGCATCCTAACCATCAAGTATTTATTTGTAATGATCATATGGATCTTCAGAATAAATTAAATATATGGGCTTTAACTTAGGCAGTAACAGGCTTTCCAACTCCTGAGCAAGATCAAACATGAGAAATCTGGACCATTGATTTTCTAAAATATGTTCCCTTTGCCCTCCTCCTTTTTAATGAAACGTTCAGCTCTTCTCTGTGAACAGAAAGGACTTTGTATTAGTCATTGAATGCAGTGAGTGTTACCACTGGGTCTGAATCAGACTGACTGAAATACATCTGCAGGATAAGCTGTAAGAAAATGTTCTGCTGAAATGGGCCATTTGTGCTGTATGTAGGCTTGTTTTGCATAGGCAGTAAGGCTGCCCTTCATTAAATTATCTATCTTGCCATAGGGCAAGACTGCAGACTGGCTTTTTATGAGCCACCAGATTTGCCCTGTCTCCAAGCAAACAGTTCCAGTTTGGAGACACCTGCAATGTGAAGCAATGCGTCCTCCAAACTACAGCCCACAGCCAAGGCCATTTTGACGATGTGGCCATCATCTTCTGATAAGGGGTGGAAAGCACAAGCTAAATGTATAATTTAAAATTATGTGGGCACAGGGGTACTGAGGAACCTCTCATAAAGGGAAACACTTGCTCCAGCCAGTAAAGGAATAAGTAAAACTTGAAGGAGGAAAAGTGTAACAACTGAACAAGTGCATGACTCCTGTGAACGCTCAGGTGTGTTCAATCCTCAGTCTGAAACTTAGTGTCCACCTAATGGGCACAAACACAGGTTTGTCTGAGGTTCGTATTGTTTCACCCTTGAACTTTGCCAGAGGCTATTTTAGACAAGGTGAATAACACAGAAGGAAAACAGCTCGGCTGCTGGATGAGCTTTACATTTTTCCCTGTTCATGCCTGCCTCCTAAGCAGGCTGTGGGGTTTTTTTCTGTTTCTTCTGACCAAAAATAATTCTCTCGAGCATTTCTGCACACAATACCAGAGAGCAGAGTGAAGATAAACCTTGTGGTGATGGGCACGTGCAAGGGCATGCTGCTTTGATTGGACACAATGGTCACAGGACGTTACAGTCCCCAGTAGGATCACAGTTAATCATAAGCTTGGGTTTCCAAAGTGAATAATCGTATTTAAGATCTTGCCATTCACTTTCCGTGGCTGTTCTGCACTATTTACTTCATACGTTTTCCTGACCTACATCCCTTCCTGCAGACTCATTCACCACACTGTTCGTGGGGAAAGAGGATTGAATAGCAAATCTCTGCACAATCTCTTTCACGTTTCTGCGTAGTAGAAGTGAAAATCTCTTTAGCTGGTGGAATATTAGGGGCAAGTACAAGCCCAGCTTTATAGGATTCACCTACTTTTAAACCTTGTTAAATCGCTAACACAGTTTACTTTAGGAAATGAAATGCGTATGATTTGAGGATATGCCATACTCTCTCCTGTGTCAGTCAATAAAAACCTCTCTGAAGTGAGGACACGTACAGCCTTACACAGAAGGAGCTGCTGTTCACGTAACAATAATACCACTACCAGAGCACTTTACATTTTCAAAGAGCTTTAGAAATGTTATGATCAAGGTGGATGACTGGAATAGTAAATTTTCTTTCAATTATTACTGTGAAGCAGCAGTTCATTTCATTATGGAACATTTTAGGCCATATGGACTTGTGAGAACATCTTGATGAAATTGGCCAGGATTTCTGACTTGTGATGTTCATCCTAAAATGTAACCAGCAGAGAAGTCTTCAGTTTCTTGAATTTTCTCTGCAGGGGGGTTGTAGGACTGTCAGTGGTGGCAGACCAGGGGGTGAGGAGTGCAGGCTGTTTATATCTGTGATGGGTGAGAAGGTAACTGAAGTGGTGCAGGCACTGCCATCATATTTGCATGGGGCAGCAGATTTTTGGAGAGTTACTTCCAAATACAGCTTGTTGGCCTACACTCCAGAGAGGTGAGCTAGGGGGTGTTGGTGCCTTCTCTACAAGTCTGCAAAGGTTCAGGCATGATCATTGTCCTGGTCTCATGGCCCATACAGACCGAGGTCATGATCTTTTAGCAATCCAAGATGATTACAGGGTCAGCAGACCCTTAGTTGAACAAAGCTCTCAGCAGACTCAATATGGACACCCATACTTTAACTCTTTTTATATCCAGCTGAGTTTTCTTTGCCTAGAACATATATGTTGTATAATATAGCCCTCAAAGTCTGAGGATTTGCTTCTTCAACTCAAAATGCCACTTCCAGATCCTTTTAAAACCTTTCCCTCAAACATTTCCTTATATGAACAAAGTGCAGAACCTGGCAAAGGTAAAAGAAATAAAGCCAATAGTATCCATCAGTCTGGGAAGCTCCCACTGGATGTGTAGAAACCCTCTATGGGGTGGCAGCGGGGTCACTTGTCAGGGAAAAGACAAAGAAACCCAAATGGGTCAGCATGAAGGATGAAATCACCCTGGTTGGGGTGGGAATAGGGCACTCAGAGTCTTAGGTTCTCAAATGGATTTTGTGACTGACATCCATTTGGAAATCTTGGCAGTTTGTGGTTCAGTGCAGTACAGGAGGGAGGTCACCTCTCCAGCATAAGAAAGTGTGAAGCTGAAACATGAAAGGGAGTTTTAGACATGCAGATCTAACAACATTAATCCTCTTAACACCATAGAGAAATAAAGATCAAAAAGGGTAATGGATTTGAAATAAGACCTAAAAGACCACACTGGGCTGGAGTTGCAGGGACCACTGGGGCCATATGTTGAGCACAAGCAGGATGTTTCTAGTTTGTCTACAGCAAGCTCAAAGGAAACTGCCCCCCACCCCGCACGTCTGTCTTTCAACACACCCAAATCCATCCACACCCATCGGAAAGTTGTGGCTGGAGATTTACTTGAGAGCTCACTGGAAGAAGGTGCTGAACGCCTCGTTCCCAGGCCAAAATATACAATCTGCCTGAAGGCAAAACACAAACCCGTCCCTCAAGCTCCCAGTGCAGGCATCTACCTACATCAGTGCGTGGCAGTGATTTGCAGGGTCTGCAGTGAGGAGGAGCTGTCTTCTGGGGTTGGGTTGGGAAGTCCACCCCCAGCCTTCAAGCCTCTGTGACAGCCCCATGAAACAACACAGCAGCCCACAGGGTTTTGGGTTTTTTCTTTTTTTTTCATGGGAAGTAAGGAGCTATTTTTATGCCCTAGTAACAGCCTTTGGACTGTCAGTAAAACGTGGGAGGTTTCATAGTAAATGTTTTGCCTGACATTTTCTCAGAAACAGTGGGAAATAATCAGCGCATAATCAGGGAGGTTGTTTTGAAAAGACCTGCAAATGTCTATAGATCTATATAGGGTGCAAAGGGCGCTTTTTTTCCTAATTGACCTTAGTGAGGGTGAGGTTCATGTGTTTTATAGAAACGTAAGATGGTTTTGCAGAAATGACTCCAAGTGTACTCCAGCAGAAAAACCAAGTTGCAGATTCTCAGTAATTTTTTTTCCTCCCTTCTGACATTCCTTGTAGCAATAACCTCTTCTGACCTTTTTGGATAAGTGGGAGCACCTTCTGTGGTGTCTCCCTGGAAAAGAGCACCCTTGGCAGTGGATGCATTGGCTCTGGAGGGGATGGTCTGTCTTTGCCTGAGAAACATCCACAGTTGCAATTCCCTCAGAAGCTGTGAGGTGGGATGCGTAACCTCTGTTCAGGCAGTTTTTACCCCCTCAAAAAATAGTATGTGTCTAATCAGCAGGAAAACCTCTGCAGGAAACCAAACAATCTGCTCTAATCATGAAGGTAAATCTACACACTGAAATGCTCGCTGGGCCTCCTATAGACTCAAGTGACTCCTAAGGAGACTGCTCCAGTTCATCAGTTAAATAAATACATAGGGGAACTGTTTTCAGAAAGTCTGATTATGTCATCAGCCAAGTGAACAGGCTCCTTCAGAGCTGCCTTCATCTGTTGAGTAATTACCGAGTTGGGACGGGGGGCCAAAAGTCTCCTTTAGACCATACGGAAAGACTAGATGCACATGTGGAGTAGCTAATTTTAAAACTGTGGCATATCCTCCATTTCCCCTCCTTCCCCCTTTGCAGAATACCAAAGGGGTTAGGTCACATCCCACAGCAATCACTTGCTATGGTTTCTTTTCCCCCCTCTGTTTTCCTTTATCAAACACATTTCTTTCTTTTCCTCTCTCGTGCTCCCAGGCAGAGATCTTATACGCCAGGCTTTAGCCCGGAGCAAATATTGTCTAGTCAAGTTAAATAAAAAAAAACCCCTTTCCTATAAATGAGGCTTTATAATGGAGATGTTCCTGGTCCCTTGTCAATATCACTGCAGCGTGTTACCTAGTGTATAGGCAGGCAAAAAAATCACCAAGAGATGATGAGCATAGGGAAACTAGCAGCAAAGGCTGGACACTAAGCAAACAGGCAGGGCAAGAGAGAGGAGGAAAGAAAATTACGCTTTGCAGAATGAATAGCTTCTAACAACTTTGAAGGAAGTATTATTATGATTTTATTACCATATTTTATTACACCACTCTAAAAAATGATGTCCTGAAGAAGCAATTAGGCTGAGAACATGAATTTTGCAGCTGTATTTTCCTGGCCCTCCACCTACCCTGTCAATGAGCTGATGAGCATCCTTGTGCCATTATTGTGACGTACTGCTCACGTTGTGCCCTCCAGTCCTCAAATATCAAAATATGAATGGTGTCAGGATGGGACAGACCTGCAGAAAACCAACCAGCAATTAATATCCCTGCTCCTTGCTCATCCAGGGAGTTAAATCAGAGAAGACATCAAGGGTTTAGGGAAATGGTGGGTTCTCAGTTCTGCTAAACCATCAGATTTAGGGACTCGGTGCTTGTAAGTCCTTCATGATTTCAGCTCCAAGTGGAGCTGTCCTGTCTACCCCTCTAAAATGTGCCTCCATGGAAAAGCTTCCATGCAGGCACTCCCCAGCTGACTCCCATCTGCTCCCTTCAAGTCCCACTGCTTTTTTGTGCACATTCCTACGAAGGGAGAATGAAATCAGTGAGAAACAGCACTGACGGGCAGCTGTCTCCAAGGGTGCTTGTTTGCTCTGTGCCTTCGGTAAAAATACTTCCACATCAGTTTCCCCACCTGGTTATTAAACCATAGGTAGAAGGAGCACTCATGGGTAAGCTGTTGATATTTAACTGCATGGATTTCATGGTGGTTTAACTGAAACTACAAAACTCTTGTGTTGATAATGTATTTTTACCCTCACCGGACCAGTTTCCTCAGCAAACCTCATCATAAATGTTGACAGCATTGAAGTCTCCACCCAGACAAGTTGCTCCTGGGGGAAAATGGGCAGGGAACTCATCTCTTCTCAACACCTATTTTAGGAAAGGATGCCAGAAGTGAATCTTCACATCCATAGACTAAAGAGGGTGTTTGGCATCCAGCTCAGATGGAGACAACTGTATTGCATTCTCCTGAGCTTGTTCAGATGAGACCCACCCTTAAGAATGCAAGCTCACCAAGAGTTAAAAATATGTCCACACCAGCTGAATCAGACTAATTTTAAATAAGCATTGGTTAATCCATGCAACTTTACAAGATATCAACCCTTAGGTAAATAAGGTGCTTTGCAGACTGTTGCATAAGTCTCATATAAAGATTAAGTCCCCTTCTGAGTCCAAAACACATGTGTAATTACACAATGGCTAGTCAACAAAACAAAAAGATGAAATATTGCATGTGGCAAAGCTGTCTTCTCAGCTGTTCTTTGGGAGTGTTTGAAAGAGTTAAGCCCAATACTGGAATGTCTTGGGAATGTTGGCAGAGGGAGAGTGAGCAGCTTTTTTCCTCCCTCTGGATGGAGTCCCAGGACTGAGCTCGCAGAGTGATGACTTTGGATCTGAGTTTGCTTCTTGGTTCTGCAGCAGAGAGCTGGGAGTGATGCAGTGTAACCAAGAAGCCCTTTGTGAGGGATGTGCGATTGCCTTCCTAACTCGGGAGAGGTATTTTTACCTCTTCCCTTCTCATCCCTGGGTGCAGCAGAACTCGTTTTGAGAAGATAGACGGAGGGAGAAACCACATCCTGAAGGGCGTGTGCGAAGGGAGAAAGACACATCCCTAAACAGTTTATTTTGGCTGCTGGTTTTTGTTGTCGGGTTTGGTTTGGTGGTTTGGTTTTGTTTGTTTTTTTTTTTTCTTCCTTTCTTTTCCTCCCTCTTCTTTGATGGAAATTGCAGTGACTTTTTAACCTTGCAGTTCATAAGGCGCCTTGGGATTAGCTGATTGCCTCCGAGCAGGGAGTCCGGGGTGTTTCACACGGGGAGCTGGCATGGCTGCTGTGCTCTTTGGCTTTGAGGATCTGCTCTACAGCTGGGACAGCCTGGTGTGGAGCCTGACGTCCCGGGCTCTGAGGACTTGCCGCTTTGGAAACCTGAGGGTCCTGCAGCTCATGCTGAAGCCATGGTGCATTTCCAGAGCCGTTTATCAGGTAGGGTTACCAGGCCAGACCCTAAAACTCTGGTTCTGCAGAGGGCAAACCACCCTGGGAGTCACACAGGGTCCCGTCCTGTTCCTGCCAACCGCTTCGGGTCCTATCAAAGGTGGTGGGACAGAGGAGACACCAGGGGCAGGGGAGGTCTGGGAGGAGAAACTCAGGTTTTGAGGATGGTGGTGGGTCTCCCATGGCTGAACACAGACCCAAACTCTCCTTCCCACAGAGCACAAGGGAAGAAGTGAATGCAAAATAAGGGTCACTCTGCTATATCCCCTTTCCTTGAGCTTTATAATCGCAAGTACAGCCAGTCTTAGCTGTGCTGCATCCTCAGGCTATCCCTGTGTCTGCGCAAGAGTAATTTATAACTTACCCGGAGGAGAGGACTTCTAAAGACACCTAACCTGTGGAAAATGGGCAATCGTCATGGGTTTTAAACTACAGTAGCACTAGTTAACCCTACTTGACTTGTGCAATCCTTTCTGACTGCTTGGTCTTGCAAAGTCTGAGTCATCTGATTGTCTAAAACTTGGTGTGTGGTTTACATGGTATAGAGAGTTTTGGGACTTGGTCGGCTGGCTTCTCTGTGAAGTTATGCTAATTGCTTGCAGCTTGAGGTATAACAAAACAGCTCTAATAAACTGTGTGTGTTTCGGAGACTGGCTAAACTGGGTTAAATAAACTGAACATCACAATGAGGTCACTAGAACTGGATGCCACTTTGAATCACAACCCATTCCAGTCCATAGGTGAGTCCAGGTTGAAATGACAGTGCAAACTGACCCGTGTCCAGCTCCTCTGCTTTTATAATCAGCCTTAGACAACTGAGGTTAGACTTTATTCCGCAGCAGGAACAAACCCATTACAATATTTATCAACTTCACATATTTGGCTGATGCCAGACACTGGATTGACTGGTTGATGTTTGCATTTGGAAAAGGCTTTTTCTGCTACTCCCATTTGCTTGGTATTTTGCTTTTCCTGTGCTTTAGAAATCTCCATGTGTGAAGCCAAGTTATACAGAAGAAGCCAGATTACAAGCCTGTAGAAATTGTGTGTTGCTTAGAGGGAAACCAGGACAAGGCTCATAGTAATTTCAGCAGACTTTGAATCAGCTTCAAATGATGCTCGGGTTCCAGCAGACTTCAGGAATAGAATTTATAGCCGCCTTTGGAGTTCAGCAGACGTGGGAGGCATGTTTATTTTAAGTATTTGTTCTAGAAGATGCCTGCAGTCAATAACACAAGCCCGTGGCCCAGAAGGACCCCTCATCCCACTGATTGCCCTGGTGGCCCCAGGGCATGGCTCTGAAACCCCCATGTGCTCAGAGTGAACCAAGCTGCCCTCCCTGGGCTGCACTTGGTCTCGGCCAGTGTGAACCTTCAGGTTAGTCTGTGCAGAGGCTGCTTATGCCCCATCCACTCTCCGCAGCTTGTTTTAGGAGCCTGAATGTGAAACTAATTAGCTGACTTTTTCCGTTACAACATGCACACATCTTCAGCCATCCCCCATGACATTATATCACATTCCTGACATGTCATCCCACCTTGCTAGAGTCACCAGGGAAATGAGACTGGCAAAGGTGCCTCCCTTCCCATCCATGAGAGCATCAGTGCAGCCTGAGACTCACAGAACAAGGTGGACTTGAATAGTTTTCCATTTCTCAGACAGAATCAGTGAAATCCGCAAAAGCGCAGTAAAACCAAGACACTTTATTTGTCAGTGCCCATGAGCTTCCAATTCTTTGGAGAGGACCCAAAATGGTGGGTCAGGTACCAGCACAGTTGCTGATGGGTGGCGGTTTGCATTGGAAAGACATCCCATAGCTCATCGTTGCAGAGAGCCAGCAGCAGAGGGATTATTAGTGGCCAACATGAGCGGATAACTAACTCTACACTTATGTATATTAATATAACAACATTTCCTCTAGTAGCCAGCATTCTCCAATTTAAATGCTGATGGGATATTTTAGTAGAATATTGGTTGGACAGAAATCCTGATGGTTCAATTGCTTCCCAGAGACAGAGACTTCTTCCACTGTTTATTATTTAGATGAGCAAATAAACTCTTGGCCATGCTAGATTTTGTTGCTGCTATATATTAAACCCTGTCTACTACATCTTGAGAGCAAAGCAGATCAGCTGTGGGACTTCCACATGGTACCAGAATCCAAAAATCCCTAAAAAGAAATATGATTCAACTTTTTAAAACTAAGCAAAACTTTTTCATACTCCAAAAAAGCATGCCTGGTGTTTTTTTCTTTGAATTGATCACATCTCGGTGCATCCAGAACCGTTTGCTGGCTCACCCTTGGTGAGGCTGCCTTGAGATGAAGACACCACTGGGGAGGACTCAGGTTCTCCTTTGCACCACCAGACAAGACCATGGCTGCTCGAATATGACACTGACTTTGAGAATTCATTTGTATCCTTTCCCAGGACTGTTGTCTCCACCACACAAACCCTGAAAAAACATCCATGGGTTTGGTAATTCCCTTCTACTGCCCCATCTACAAAATATATAAAAACAAAGCCAATACTGGAGAGAAAGTACAGTCCAGATTTACTGCCAATGCAACAGGCAATGGATTCTTGAAAAGAAAAGGAGATCCAGGTATCAACATAATCAGTGTAATTCCCCTCATTTCCAACAAGTGAGACTTTGCTTTCTTGGGTCTCAGAAAAGCAGCAACAATGCATTATCAGAGGTAGATGGAATAGCAATTTTGGGGTGATGCTGGCTGTGGTGGTCAGGATGGGATCCCAATCACTTGAGATTTCAGTCTTAAAATCCAAACTGACACAGCAATCAGAAGTGTGGACTTGCTCAGGCTGCACTCTGAGCAGTAGTTGTTAAAACAATCAAAAATTTTTCCTTTGTTCTTGATCTCCAAACTGGCTTTGTCTCAGAGGTGCTGAGTAACTCTGTTTCTCATTGTCTTTAAGCGATGCTGTGGTACTCGGGGCATCTGAGAACTAGAGGCTTTTGGTACCCTGAAGCAAGGTACCATCATCTGTTTCAGACTGCATTTCTCTTCCCGCAGGTAAATCCTCCTGCAAGTCTGCTGTGACTCCCAGGGATACACTTGTCTGCACAGCCTGAACAAACCACTTGCCTTGCTCTGTTTTCAGTGGGACTAATATTCACTAGTTGCTATATTTTAATTGCTATGAATGCTTGCTATATTTTAATTGTGTTTTGTGGTCCACCGTGTGGCTTTCTGACTGTATGATCAGAACACATTTGAAAAATATGAACAAATAATAAACTTCCAGTCAAGGCTTTCAGACAGTCAGTTGTGCGAGATGCCACAGAGCTGTCGGATGTATTTTTACAAATTCCCAGAAGATGTCTGACTGCTCTGACCTACTAAAAAAAGGGCCCTGTGAACTAACACAGTGACTGCTTTTGCAGAAATACTCACATTTCAAGAAGTGCTGGGGGAGGGCTGGTTTATTATGGGATAGGCGGTCAGTTCTTCATTTTAATATCCTGAAGATATTTCACTATTTATTTAATCTCCAAATCCATCAACAAATGTTTTAGTTTCCCAGCTATATCTGTGCAGTGTCCAAGAACATTAGGCAGCCCAAGACCTACATCTTCAGTAAAAATGTGTTTATGTGTCTGTCTGTTTAAAATCTCACAAATTGTTCCTATCAAGTCAGAGGCAGACCACTGGATGCAGAGCAGCCTCTTGAGGAGCTGTAATACTAATCACAAGCATTTAATTTCTCACACACTGTACATAGTAGTGCTGTGTACTTTTTGCACACTTCTTTATCCACCAAGTACTTGGAGAGGTGGTTAAGTAATATCATGCCTATTTTACTGCTGTAGAAACTGAGGCAGGGATGGATGAAATGGCTGGCTTCAGGCTATAGACACAAGTGCAGAATCATTGCCAACACCTCATTGCTCCCTATATATCTGGGTATAAGCAATGGGTTTAAGAAAGGAGGTGGCTGTAGCATTTAGAGACTGGATGTTAACCTGAAAAGAGGAAGGGAAGAGAGCTTTTGCCGTGCTGGCAGGAGGATAAAGGCTCAAGGAGCAATGTCAGGAACCAATGCAGAAGCCAAGGTCCTATGATAGTGGGAAGGATATCTGGGGGCTCTGGGCACCCCCAGCCCTGGGAGGGACATTGCTGCTGTTCAGGTTGCAGATCCCAGCTCACTAACTGGTTTTCAGCTGTGAAAAATCACCTGTGACTCTTGGTCCCTTAGTATTGAGGGTGTTTGTGCAGTGCTTTAACTGCCTGCCACTCCTCTTGGGCCAGAGCTGGCAGGTATCACAGACCAGAAGGTGTCTTTTTATCTACATACATGCAGATGTACTCAGCCATGTGAGCCCCAAACCATGTCCTCTTGGACCTTAGGTTCGGCTACTTCATTCCCCTTGTTTTCCAGATCCTGCGATTTTATTTTCCCCGAGGCCAATGTATCTCAGTTGTGTTTCCCACATGGTGTCCACTGCTGGCAACGGGGCACTAATGGGTTTTCACCCAGCTGCCATGGGTACTGGGGAGCTGAGCTGAAGGGCCTTGGGGCTTCTGCTCCATTCACCCGGGGGGTGGCTAGCACCCTGCTGGGTATTGCATCCACAAAGGGGCAGGGCAGCCTGTTATCCACCTCACAGGTGGCTCTGACACATCCCCACAACCCCTTGTACCCTATCAGGAATGTGGTCTTCCTCCCCATAAAGGAGCCATTTGGGAAAGGCATTCTTGTTTCAGCATCATTCCTCACCCTGCTTACCTTGAAGACATCTTATTATGTCTAAGCATAATTAGGGATTTGGCAGCAAAAGCAGCATTTTGCAAGCCTGTTCTGCTGCAGTAAAAGGCTGTGCAAATCAGCATTGGGCAAGAGGGAGGAAGGAAAGTGCTGAAATTTTAAACACATCATTTCAGATTGGTAAAACTTCCAGGTTTTGATTTATAGCTTCATCACCAAGTAGATTAATGTGGAATTCAAACACAACCAGCTCTTTGCTTTCCTTTCAGGCCTGATGTATTAGCATTTCCCATTAATCTAGTCATGATGAAGGCTGAGGAAACAGGGGATTAGGCATGTGGGTGTGTTGGGTGGGCAGGAAAAAAGAGCCAATAAAATTCACTTTAGCTAACTAGCCGAAGTAGAGAGTATGGAACCTTATTCAGGTCTCAGGTTGTAGCTGAAGCTGTTTCTGACTTCCTCAAACTCAGCAAATCTTTTCTCTTCTGGTCTCGGGCAGAGCCCTTTCCAGTGGGGGTTGTTGATTTCCTATCATAAGGACAACAGTGGATGTGGGTACTGGTGCCACTCACAGAGCTACACTTGCAGGACTCTTTGCTGGCCGTTGCTCTCTCCACAGAGCATTGCGATGCCCTGATACAGCCGGTGTTCAGGAGGCTTCAGACACCCTAAGGCCATCCCGTGGGGTTCCATAACAGGGACAGGCCCCTCCGAGCTTGCAGCCTACCCAATTCCCACTTTAGTGGGAGGCAACCGTGACTTTTTTCCCTGGCACTCTTTGCTGAGCTAGTCCACAGGCTTTGGAGCTGCCCTGGAGACTTCTCAAACTTTATTGCTACATATTTAAGCATTTATGAGACTTGAACTGCTTCCCTTAAAAAAAAAAACAAAAAAAAGACAACAACAGCAACTGACACAAATCTCAAAAAAAAAGAGGAAAATAACCCTCCACCCAAAAGCCCCAGAGTTGCAGAAAGGGCTAATGAACCTCACATGTTTCTGAAAGCCTCTCAGGAGCTTTTGGCTTGCAGAGTTTCTCACCCCATCTTCATTACAGGCAGAAGCAAAGAAGGTTAGACAGGCAGGGAAGGGGAGAGAAAACACAAACATTAAAAATTCATCTTTGCCAGCAAACATATCCAAACAGACAAAAGGAAAAAAATCAGTCTGTGAAGGAACTTAAGCCGTTTCTACTCGAGGTGTCTATGGAGTAAGCACAAAAGGTGTTCAATAAATTCTCATTCCCAAGTACTTTTACGACACACTGTAAAATTGCCCTGAGCAGACTTCCTTTGCTTTTCTAGAGCTGGAAAGGGCCAGAGTGATCTGGTGGGATCCGTGCCTCTGCCACCAGCCCCACCATAGCCCCACAGAGAATTGATGTCAGTGAAGAGGATGTCAAAATGTTAACACCACACAATATCCAGCTAGACGTGTTTATGCCCACTCTGGGGCCTGACAAATCAGTCTGCCCAGGGCTGCTCTCCATCCTTTTGTTAGGCAAAAGGGCAATAGCAGCCAGGTTCAGGTAAAGCTAGAGGGCTACCTGGGATGTCTTGCCCAGTGCCAAGGATTCAAGGTAAAATGTCATGGTGGAGCTCACCAGAGGAGCACAAAGGGCTTACACACCCAGAAAGTTTGGCAAAATAACCCTTTTGCCCCCTGGACAGTCTACTCCCTGCTACTCCCGCACCTACTCCCCTCAGCAGCTTGTGGGGTCTCATCTCTCCTTCTACTACTCCAAGGCAGCTGAGGGTCAGGGCAAGAGTCATAGAGATTTTCTGGAGGGCAGAGACAAGCACCAAAGATGTGCTGGGCGATGATGGAACCTGAACCATTAAATCATCTCAGGCGTTACTGTGCTGCCTTCCTGTTAAAACTAACATGAAGCTGCCCCAGGCTGGGGCTTGCACTCACTAATTATTTGCAAACACAGCAATGAAGTGCTTTCCATGTGCTGTACAAATTGTCCAGTTCTGCTATAAAAATGAGGTAGACTTTAAACACACATTGACCCTCCTGTCTTTACATGAACTTTTAGGGATGGCAGAAGGAGACTGAGTTGTCAAGTCTCATGACTAAGCTTTTTTTCATTCAAGAAATAAAGCAGCCTTTTAAAAGGGAAGGTGTACTTGGCATTCTTTTGCTCCTGTGTGGATTTTTCCAACCTGCCTCCCTGTGAGAAATACTCAATCTCCAGTACTACTCTGTTCATGAGAAGGGAGTCTGGCTGCCCCAGTTATGAACATGGGCAAAGTCTTTCATGGCTTTAATTCTAGCCCACTAATAAATGGGTTAGGATTACCAATGCAGCTTATATAGGCCACCAGCCAAGAAGCAAACACAAGCGATGCTGAATTGTTTCTACCCCAGGATGGATTTGAATATATCCCAAAGCTGAGCTCTCTTGAAGTCCACCACCAATGACTCAGGCATTCCTGCCTCTGTCTTTGCTTCTAGTTGCAAAGGATGAAAACTGTGCTCTCCACAAGGAATACAAACCATCTGAAAAGAGACAATCCCCAGCAACTCACCCTGCTTATAACGGAAATGCAGCTACCAGCAAGACAGGGGAAACACTCTTTGATCCCCTGGGTTTGCAGAAGCCAGGCCTGAACTGCTTCTTCCCAGGCTTAGCTATTTTCTACTCAGTGTCTTGAAACATGATATGGGATGCATCTCGTGTTCTTTTAGTTATAAAACATTAGGCATTTCATCCATACTGGTTCCCCCCCAAGACTTGGTACAAGTCGCTCTCTGGTGATGCCTACCCCTTTGCGCTGAACCCAGAAAGAGCCGAGACATCTAAACTCAACTAGATGTCAAAGTATTAAACACACACGGTCCTGAGAGGTAGAGTTCAGTCATGCTGTTCTGGTTAAATATATGTCATCTAAGGCCTGGGTGGAAAATGCTGGAAGCCCTCAGGAAGGTAAGCAGCCTTCAGTACGGAGTGCCCAGCAACCTTGCAGCTCGAGTCATCATTGGAGTTGATACAACATCCTCTGTAATGGGACAGGCCCCCGGGAACCTGCTTTCAGTAAAGAGCTTTGCCTTTCCCAGAGAGACATTTGTGAACAATTCAATCCTCTAAAGTAATTGAAACCAGCGGCAAGTTTTGCATTAAGAATTTTTGTTCAATTCAACCCCTTCTCCCTCAAAGAGAAAACCATCCTGAATATATGGCTCAGAGTAGCCACAGAACAGGTCCACTCCCATCAGGCTTCCATGTGCTTCTTCTCTTGTATAAAATAAGATGATCATGGGAAAAACCTGCTTTTCCCTTCTCTGTTTGCCACATGCCTTTGTTGCTCCACCAAAGGCTTTGTGCACTGGATGCCATTTCTTTCCGATGTTCTCCTGGAGCAAAGGTGGAGCTGACTAGTGTCATTGATACAATCCTGCCCTAACTGTTTGCAGCTGCATCCAAGATGTTGCCATGAATCATCGGAACTCTTACAGAAACTCCCTTCACATCCAACCAACAGCATCCAATTGTTTAGACAAAACCAGTTGCTCTTGGGCATGGGAGCTTTGGGGAAAAACAAGCCCAAATTACACACTTGAAAGATGACTCTCATGTGATAGCAAAAAAGAGCAGAACAAATGCTTTGAATGCCGTCCAGGTCTCAGTACCAGAAAGCCTTGAAGTTGGGGTATGTCCTGCCTCTCCTTCCTTTCTTCCATCCCTCCCAGGTTGGATTTGAGGAGGATATTAACTCTGTGTACCTTTGGCACCTACAAATGGCTGCAGCAAGTTTTTTACCAACATTTGCACATGAGTTACTTCTGAAGTTTAAAGAGCCATTTCTAGTGTCCACTCATTCTGATTCATCTGTAACACTCTTAATTTAAATCGCCTGTGCACGGCATACATCCACGTGAGCTCACGGCAGAGGAGGGTTGTTGTTTTCCTAAATTGGAAGCTTATGGGGCCAAGCTGGAGGGAAATTGTCATGGGATTTCAAACCCTGCCTTTTTCCTTCCTCTCCTTTCAGTTTGGGAGGTATTTTTTTTAACCATGTGAGTCCACTGAGGACTCCAGAACAGCTGGCAAAGCATAGTTTCAGGCCGGTCCTATCCCCCACTCCTGGAGAAGAGCTCCACATGACAGCCGATGCTAAGTCTCAAATACAAAAAGTTATACAAGGTCAAATTCCTCTGTGCTGTGAACTTCCATCTGGCACCCCAATGGGGGATTAGTGTCTGTCCAGCACCTGGCAGGAGTCACCCAGTGTCTGCAGCATTGCCTAACTTGCAAACCCCATTGCATGCAATTACTCTCTAACTTAACTGGTCATTGAGCTGCTGGAGCTGTTGGCCCCTGGGACTCCAGAGGCCCTCGTAAAGCTCCTGGAGGGCAGGAATGTGGGGTTTACAGTCATTGCAAACCCGCTTTGCTCCATTTCCACAGGGCTCGATCTCAACCCCTGCCTGCTTAGGAGCTTAACACGCTGGTATGGTCACTTCCATGCTGGTAAAGAGGCAGCACATGATGAAGAGAGGTCTGTTTGAGGGCTAGAAATTTTTATGTTACCCTAAGTTGCTGTACTTGGGTTGACCTCTGCTTTTTATTTTTTTTAAATTGTTTTCTTAAGACCCTTTAGAGCCCCACAGCCACAGGATCCTAGAGTCATGCGGGTCCTCATGTATGTAGCCACAGCTGAGACAACAACTTTGAGTGTCAGCAGGACTAGCAACTGAGCTGGGCTTTGCAAAACCTCAGGCAATCAGTCAGGGATTTTGCAAAACTAGGCTGCAAATGAGGAAAAGTTTGCACCAGACTAATTATATCAGGGCAGCCACTGGGATGAGGAGGTAGGGAAAAAGGAAGGGGAATAAACAGCACAGGGGTTGGATAATTTCTAATTAAAGTGAGAATAGAGTCACTGTTCATCTTAGAAAAGAGAGGTTCTGGGAAGTTCACTGCACCACATATTCTCAGGCATTCATCATCTGAAATGTCTCTTAATTGCCACTATTATATCACAAACATTCTCGTAATTTATCAGTCATAACCTTCTACAAAGAGATTCTTTCATTCAAGCTGTTTTCATAGAAATCTTTCCCCCTTGGATCACAGTCCTGTAACACACTCAGACCAGGAATCTGGAAGTGGGACTTTTTTTCGTTCTTTTTTCTAAACTCCAGATGTTGCTTTGCAGAAAATACGTTTCAGTAAAGGACTGTGTCCCATTTTGAACTTCTTTCCTCTTTGTCCCAAGATAATCAGCTCTTAACAGCTCTTCTTCCTCTTATGGTAAAAGCTGAAATGTAAATATTCAGGATGGCCTAAGTGTCAGGAGCCAGCCGAGCCCTACTAAGCCCAGACAAAGGGTCCCTGACAAGGGGCTGCCTTAAACACTTGGCTCAGCCAACAGACTGTATTTATAATGTAAACTCCCCTTGTCAGTTCCGAACTCCTGGCTCCAGTTATAGAAAATTTAACATTTTTAGGGGGTGTATTTTCCCACCACTTAATCGAGAGCTGAAATTTTTCCTCTCAGAAAATACACTTGCATGTCAAAGGCCAACAGCCTAAAAAATATCAGTAGTTTCACAGCCTAAATATAGCACAGGACTGAAATCCTGAATTCCTGCAAAGGAGCCAGTGTAAACACCCATTGTCTGTGCAACTGGGGAGTGGGCTGCAGCCCAGGGCTTTTTCTTTATGTTATCACATGCCGCAGAGCCTGGATGTCTCGACATGGGTGAGGAACCCTTCGTGCAGGGACCTCCTGGCCAAAGCCCTTCCCATCTATGGGCTTTATTATCCAGCTTCAGCAAAGGGCTGGAGTCACACTAGTCTAAAGATGCTGCCCTTCTGCTGGCTTACACCCACTTGCCGTAAGGGTTAGTTGTGTGGTCTTGATGTGGAAAGCCCCAGGCTCAAGCATTGCCATTGACTTTGCCAAGGAGCCGTGTCGCAGCTCTAAGTCATGAGGACAATCCCCCTCGTGAGCACCAAACCAGCCAGAAATGATTAAGCCTTGACCCATCATTGAGTGACGGTGATAAACAGTGGCTCCAAGAAGTAATACACTGCTTTCCCCTGAGTGGAATTCCCAGCCATGCCACTTTATAAGAGCAAAACTAAGCACATATTTATCTGTGGATGCTTTAAAAAGCACAGACTGTTTCCTGTGATTCACCTCATCTTACAGTTCATACGTAAAGCAGATCAGAAGTCTCTCTTGCCAATGATGTTGATAGCTAGGGGTGACCAGGAAAGATGGACTCATCTGCCCTGTAAAGGGCTGGAATTGCCCAGAACCATCTCCCACCCACTCCATCTTCAGCCTGGACTGGAATCTATTATTTATTAATACACATGGGTAATGTCTTAACCATTATCTGTGGATGCGGAAAGCATGATAGCCATTAGAGCTTCCTCTCCCTCTCGCATGGGGAGGGTTGGAAGTAAATGAAACCCGGCCAAGAAAATGCAGCAGGGAATATGGTGTGCACAGTGTTGAAATGGTTTGTGAATGCTCAAGGGTGGGCAGAGGTAATTTTTGTAGGAGCTGATAACCTCACGCCTTTTCATTTCACTAACCAGACTCTCAGTGGATCTCATTATCCTGGAAGCCATTCAAGAGCCTCCTGCTCTTCTAACAGGGCTCCAGACACCTTGCAGGTCCCCAGAGATTAATTGCTATTAATATAGGCCAGCCATGAGATTTCTCAGTGGAGCATTTGCTTCCATGTCTCACAAGTTTTTTTAGGGATAAGTGTATCTGGATGGCCTCTTGGGATTTTCTTCTTTATTTTTTTTCAAAGGAAAGGTCTTCTACAAAGCTTTCTGTTCATGTGTGTCTTTTCCTAGCACATGCTGTCCCTCTTTCATTCTGAGCCACTATTTGCTCTGGTCATGTAAAGAGAGTGCCTGGTGCAACCAGGCTCCTGTCTGAGTGGCTGGTATGAGAACTGGGCAGGGTGACAGACCCAAAATGAGACCTGTGGCCTTGAAGAGCTGTACTGCCCTTGAAATACTGTGTATCTGATCTCTTACAAATTCAGGCAGACCTGCTTCCCTTCCATCTGCTGTTTCTCCCCTTGCTTTTCAGTATTTTTTGCTCTGGCTGTTCTTGCCAGGAGTTGCACCCCCATTTCCACCCTATTTCTCCTGTTCATAAGCAAATTAAAGTGCTTGCAGATGACACTGCTTCTGGCTCCACTGAGGCAAAACCCAAATGCCGCTTATGATGCCAGGAGCTGCTTCACGTGTCCATGGTGCACCCCAGGAATGAGTGCAGCTGAGTGATTGAGCATTGTGCACGACAGCAGCTGTGAAGTGCAGGACGATATTTGAAGAAGACTCCTATCTTAGTCGTCACTGACCTGATTTTGATCCATCAATATACTCTTCCTTTTTATGTCAAACTACCCAGAAAGTCTTCATACAAAATGAAACACACTCAGAAAAAAATACTCTGAAGGGATTCTGCTGGGCCATTTGACAGTTTGGGAAATCTGCAGAATCACTAATTATTTGACAGTTTTGTAGCTATGAAAATAAAGGGAGTTTTAAATTAGTACCATGACAGCAGTGTGAAGTTTGGAGACAGGCTGGGACAAAGCTGGATCTCAAATCAGCAGTTCTTCTGATACTGTTTTGGACTGGAGGAGGCTTTAGGGGGGTAGTTGAATGCTGAGAAGTGATGCATAAGCCACTTCATTTTGGCAGGAAGAGGGAAAAGACAGAAATTAGCAATGCTAATTTAACAGGTGAAATATGCTTTGGGTCCATTGCCCTGGCCTGAGACAAGGACACCTGGCTCTGCACCAAGCTTTCCCAGGGGGACTGCAGGACCTGGGTATCTTGCATGACCTTTGACTCCTGGGTGTCAGTGATTCCTCATCCCATTCTTCAGACTTGCTTTGGGAAAATCTGAGTTTATAACGGTGCACTTCACAAGAGGCTTCAGCCATTTTTTTTATACATGCTGCAACATGCACAATAAACAGATATAATGAGAGAGAGTGCAGTCATTCAGCACAGAGTTCACATGGGCAATACAATCTGCATCATAGAATCACAGAATCATAGAATGGTTTGGAAGGGACCTTTAAAGATCATCTAGTTCAGTCCCCCTGCACTAAGCAGGGACATCTCCAACTAGATCAGGTTGCTCAGAGCCCTGTCCAACCTGGCCTTGAATGTTTCCAGGAATGGGGCATCTACCACCTCTCTGGGCAACCTCTTTTAGTGTTTCACCACCCTCATCATAAAAACTTTCTTCCTTTTACCTAGTCTGAACTTACCCTCTTTTAGTTTAAATTCATTATCCCTTGTCCTATCACTACAGGCTCTACTAAAAAGTCTGTCCCCATCTTTCTTATAAGCCCCTTTTAAGTATTGAAAGGCCACAAAGTCATTCAGCACTGAATTCATACATGCAATACGGTCTGCATCGTGGGCTCTCATTTTACAAATGGCTTCCACACCATGGGCTGGTAGAAGTGAAAGTCACTGTACAGGGTTGAGTCCATACATCAGGAGGCAGAGCTGGATTCATGACCTTTATCTCTGCACAAAACACACAGCAGGACCCGGCGTGGAAGTGGGGGTAGGTGTGCAATGGGCACCACTGCTGAGGCAGGGCAGCCCGCTGCAACTGGCCGATGGCCTGAGCATCTCAGGCTGCACAAGCAGGCAAAATTCCACTTTCCAGGTTCTTTTGAATCCCTTGAACTTGAGTTTTTGACAGAAATCCAAAGAAGAGCAGTGAAAATCCAACAAACCTCTTTGTTGCCCGATCTCAGGCAGCGGTAGGACTGATAAAGATCTTTCAAAGAGCTAAAGCTTTCATTACAAAAAGAATCAAAGATCTTTTTTCTTTCCCCATTTTTAGAGAACTGTCCCTGGTTTGTTTGGGCTTTCCTTCCCTTTCAAGAGCCTGAGTATCTGGAGATGAAAGGTGTTGTAATCCATCGCCAAATGGCTCAGCAAAACACCATTAAACACGTGCTGCTTGACCGCAGAAACCCAAATCGGTCCCTAGTGCTGGACGTTAACTGAGTCAGAAGTCTTCTGTCATCTTCAGTCTTCCTGTGTGTGAGCTCAGGAGTAAATGAGAGGACTTGGACAACAGGTTCCCTCTCTCAAAGCACAATATTTACCAGCAAAACATCTAACTCGGGGGATGTGGACAAGCACAGGAGTGAGGAATTAGGAGAAGGCACGAAGCTGTGATGCACAGTACCACCTAGTGACAGACTCCAGCTACATAAGAAGGGCAACCCCACTTCTTCAAAGTTCACGGTGTGTTTCCCCACCAGATCTTTAATCCTCTTTCCCAGCTGCACCACGCGCACTACTGTCTCCCGCGGGTGAAGGGACCATTCGAGCAACCCTGATTTTTTTCCTCCTTCTCACGATTTCCTTTTTGCAAAGCAGACTCAGATTGTGATAGACAGGACTTCTTGTGTCTGGCAAGAAGCAGCTGACAGATGCCGTTTTGTTTGCTACGTGGGGTGTGCAGGTTGAGCTCGGCGCACATCGCCTGCTGAATCACCCACGAGGAATTCCTCAGTGCATTGTGCAGACAGGGAGAGGGAAAATGCAAGGTCCAGTGAGTAATGCAGCCTTTCAGGGCATCTGAAATGAAAAGAAATGCCACTGACTTGTTTCATTTGTAGCTACTATGTGAAAGAGCAGTGTAACGGGCTCTGCTGAAGAGAAAGCTTGTAACCTTTTCCATTAATTTCTTTTCAAATAATTGCTTATTGAAGGCTAAGCTGCTTTTTATAAGCCTTAGAGGCTGAGTGTGTCTTTGTCCTTTTTTTTATTATTATTGCTGCTCCTCTCCCTTGCTCTCTTTCAAGAGAAAGCAGTTACTCTATGTACACGTGTGGAGTTTTTCTCTCTGTGGCTGAGATCCCAGCATCGAGATGGAAACTTCTGGCAATGGTGGGATTGCATAGAGCAAAGTGAATTAAAAGAAATACAGATCTGTAAAATTTCCTGATACTCCAGGTCACAGATTTACCCATGATCCAAGCAGCTGGGCTTAAAAGTATTTGATTTCTTCTCCTCATTAAGGTCCGTTTACACATATTCTTGAGCGAGAGCTAAAAGGCTCCACTCAGTCTCCGTGTGTGGGTGAGTGAGCTGAGGCGACTTGGTGTCTGGGTACCGTCCCACAGCTTGTGGGAGGCAGCAAAAGAGCACTGCACCTCCCTGCGAGGCCCCACGCACGTTTAAGGCTTCTGCATACAGCCTTAAATGTTCGCATGGATTACAGTTGGACTGGAAGAGGTTGGGGCCACCACTACACTCTGTGCTTTGCGTGAACAAACCGGAGGAGTGCATGCATACGGCTAGGGTAAGGGTTAGGGTAGCCTTTTCTTCCTCTTACTCAGGAAAAGCTCCCCAGGGAAAGGATATTCAGACCCTCTCCTGGACATGGGCTAGAAGCTGCGCTGGTTGATAGGCAGTCCCTTGCTTGTACCCCAGGCAAGCTGAGGACCACCTCAGAGGGTACAAATAGATATCCCTTCCCTGGCTTCGGTGGACGTCTTCCTCTAAAGACTGACTGGGAACCCAAACCCCAGCATTGCACTCCCTCTTCAGTCACTAAAATTTACTGTATCACCTGAATGTGAAAATAAAATAACAGATTTGTTTGGGCCACCAGCATGATTCTGTCCTGAAAAAGTAATGCACGGCCACTGAGCACACTGCTCCCAACAAGAGCACTTGCTCACTGCCAGCCAAGGGATGAGGCTGTCTCATGTACATGGCCACCCCATGGTCAGTACTCCATTTCCAGAAGGATTTCTTCCTAGGTTTATCCTTCTTGAGTTGATTGCTTTTTTCTTTCCCACAATCTGCGGTGCTATGTCCACCTCCCAAGCACGGCAGCCACAGAGAAGCTCCTGCAGCTGGGTAAACACGCCTGAGTGAATAGGGCCCTTCACAATGGAGTCACCAGGAAATCCAAACACTGTAAAGGCCAACAATTCATTGGGGACATAATCATGTCATTATGAGACATGCTCCTCCCAAGCACCAGGAAAACACAGCCTGCATGCTGCCTAGCAGTTGCACGTCAAACAATAAGTTTTCTACCCCACAGGTCTCCAAGAGTAGCTCTTCCCCTCTTGTCTTCTTTCAGTCATTCATGGTGGCGAGGAAGAAGATGAGTTTCTGTGGAGAGATATTAGGATCTTCCCTCCCACCCAGCATGTTTCAGCTACAACAGACTGCACCAGTCTCATTCCCCCTGCAGGCCTCACATTGGTCTGGGGAAAGGATGGAGGGATGATAAATGGAGAAATATTAACAGGCTAAATTCTGTCCACGGTTATGCAGGGCTAAATGTGAATTATGACAGTGAGTTTACTGCTGATTTACACTGGACTGAGGGAGAGCAGAGATAGATCAGCTACTTCCACAGGCATAGGGTTATATGGGCTCTTAGGCACCAGGGTGAGGAGCAGAGGCAGAGGAGTCTCCATCCCCCTTACACTTTCCCTGGTATGTCACAATGGGTTTTGGAAATACAGTGCCATTTACTTCAGTCTTCACGTTTGTCTAGTGGCTTAGCCCACTGTGATCTGTTCTGGCTCTTGGATCTGGTGCTCGGACCCATACAAGCTCCCTTTTCCCTGGATCTGCTAATTCTATATATTTTCCTGAAATGCAGTGGGTTAATATGCAAAGCAACTCACATTAATCTCCACCCATTGCTGTAAGGCAAACTTTTCCTTGCTATAAATTTCAAATTTTACCAGGATCTGACCTTGAACTCAGAAGCCAATATAATATATGCTGATATGGGCAAACTGGCTGTGAGTCTCAAGTGAGCATATACCAAGCCAAATCCTGAAGTCAAGAATTAGGCAGCTTTATACTAACAGAGGAGCTGGCTCACTGGGTTATTGGCATACGTGAAAATTAATCATATCCTGCAACAACGTTCACAGGATGCATTTGATTTATTACTAATCCTGTACACTCTTGCAGCTGCTGATCTGCTGCCAGAGGGTATCGTAATGATGCAGCTGGCACCCCTGGTGCGATGGCCATCAACATAGCCAACGGCACGCATTGGATCAGTCTTCTTCAGCAATACTATTACATTTGCTACCTGAGCTGAAAAATTGAGCCCTATCCTTATAAGGATATCCTTATTATAAGGATATCCTTATAAGAATATATATTTTTATACAAGGATAAGAATCCTTGTATAAATGTGCACAGACAGGGGGAGCATTTATAAAATCTAAAATATTTCCAAATATTCAAATCTCCGGAACAAAACTGATTTTGGCTCAGACTACAGGAGTTTCTATCACTGTGCTCGGCAGTCAGCAGCAAAGGTGTGTGGGGAAGCTGTGCATCACCCTGAGGCCAAGAGGGTTTGTGATCAAGAACGGAAAAACACAGTTACTGCAGTGCTGTCTTCCCAAAACACAGCTGACCTTGCCGAGATTAGGCCACAGAAAGAGGAGGTGGAAGAAATTAAATTCTCATTCTCTGTGGGTTTCTTGCCTGGTTTTGATCCTGAGCCCTGCCTGCTATAAGGCATTTCAGATTTTAAAATGCACCACCAAATGTTTGGAACAATTGAAACACATTGCCTTTACTGTAATAGTATTTATATTACATGTTTCTCTTAAGCTTTAAAAAACTTGCAAATTAAAGAATTTTTTTATTTTTTAAGGAAAGTTAAAATAGTTAGGAATTTCCCCACTTTTTCACCACTATGACTTATAGCAAAACATGAGTTTGCAGGGCATTTTGGCACAAGTGCTTTCTCTGCCAAAAAAAAATGCTTTCTTCAACATTTTCCAGTTTACCAGAACAGCATCTTTGCCCAGGGGCTGCCCATGCAGACAGCATTAAATGTGTCTGCTGACCAGGAAAGGGCTGTGTCCATCCTCACTCACACCAACAGTCTCATTAGAGGTACTCCTGGTGAAAGGACATTAGATTTATGCACCTCAGCTCGTTCCCCGTGGAAAAGCCTGTTTTGTGCAGACCAGGAGTTTCTCATGTTCAGAGCAAGAGTGATATATTTCCAAAGGTGAAATGAGAGGTGAAGATGATAGCTGCTCAAGAGGGTCCCCCTGAGCTCAAGGCTGAGTCAGAAGTCTTTACTCTGCTAGAATGTATAGTCATGTCATGAGTTGGGCCTTGCTTTAATTTCCTCAAAATCAGGGATTTAGTGGTAGGGCTGGTTTAAATGTCCATAACCCATAGCCTTGGACACCAAGACATAACACAGAGATACCATTTTTGCTTGACATCCCCATCTCCTTCCACCCTGGCCAATAAAGGAGGGGAAAAGTGGTGCAGAGCAGAAGACCCCTGCATCATCTGGGGACCCTTCCCCAGGGCAGGCTCCTCCTCAGGCACAGGCAGGACATCTGTCACCCAATGTGGGTGACCCTAGGGCAGAGAGCCCGGTCAGATGTCACCCAGTCTGGCTGCTAATTATCCCGTAAGGAAAGGGAGCTGGCTGCACAAATTGTGAAACATGAGGGCTGTCAGCATCAGAGGGGATTCACACTGGGGATGACAGGCATGACCTGCTTTTCCTGCTTTGTTTATTTATTTGGTGACATGCTGTTATTCAGTGAATAATCTGGAGTTTTTCTCTCAGGCGTTTCTCCCTTGTTCCTTCAGTACTGGAGGATAACCAAGGTGGAGATAAGGACAGACAACCCTCTCCTTGACTCTGGCAGTACTCAGTGATGTTTCTGTTATACCGGGGGCAACCAAATTAAAAGAGTGCGGCACATGGACCACAAAATCCTGGGAAGAGACTAGGGATTTCCCATCCTCCTCAGGGAAGAGCAATGAAGGTGATGGGACTAGAGGAATCCCATCCCACTCTCCTGCTCCATCATCTCTTGAACTAACTTCCAGCAAAGCGGCTGCTGCATCCCATTCATCCCCACACAGCCGGTGGTGTGAGCTCCATGTGGTGCTTACCAGGAAGGGCTTCTTCCACATTGCCACCTGCTTTTCATTATTCACCTCCATTTAGCAATGTAGAGGGCAGGGAAGAAGCACATCTTCAAACGCCCCAAACACAACCTGTTGCAGCTAGGCAATTCTAGTCATTTTGGATGTACAGGGTCTGATTAAACTGTGAGGGTACATAATGCACCGCACCTTCAGGATTACCTTCAAAATTGCTTCAGCACAGGCATCCACTAGTACTGGTTCTCACTGAAATGCATCCACCATTAAAGCAACAACTATGCATTGAATTTGATATATGGGAAAGAGTCCATAAAACAGGTAAACTGCCAGCCTTCTTGCAGCAAACTTTTTTTATTCTGTGTGCACATTCAAGGAGAGGAAGGTGGGTTCTGAATTAGGACATTTCTTGTGCCAAGAACAGAGATACCAAGTGGAAAAAAAGCCAATTCAAACACTTCAGAAAAGTTGTTGGTTTCTCAGCAGCTGGATTTCATAATTTAGTGTCACATCACCTCCGAATGAGTTGCGTCAAGGTCACTGCAACCCTGAGTCTCTCTCTGGGCTTAACCAAGACTTGTCTTCTGTGCGACTAATGGCGTGTGATGTTCAGCCACAAACTCTCTTAGCAGAGCGACAGGGTAGCATTAAGCACCATTTTGAATGAGGTGTTTAGACACAGGGACATTCAGGCCTCCCTTAACTGATTTTTCCAAACCAAAACCTACCAAGTTCAGCAGGATTCTTGCTTTCAGCCCTTTTTGCTCTGTTGATAATTATAAATCATAATTACAGAATTATAATGATAAGCCAACGATAAAAGCAAGGCATCTTTTCAAAATCACGTAATAGAAAAAGAAGTGTGAACGTTCACTAAATACATGCTTTTCCAAACTGATTTTGACAGCCTCTCTGCTGACAGCACCTCACATCTGCCATGCCAAGCACAAGAGCAACCCTGGTACAGGTCACTACCTGCACAATGGTTGTTTTACTACACTGCCTATCTTACAGTGGGGTCCAGCGAAGTGCAAAGGCACCAGACATGGGTCCCAGCCTGCATGACTGCAGAGCTGGGCCTGCTCTGAGCATTTTGCAGGTGTATGAAAATAAAGGGCACAAGTCCTGTGCATTTTCAAGACAAGCAAGCCTGTGCTCTTTGCTCTTGTCCAGAGCACCACCTCTATAAAAGCTCCTGACAGGCAAGCAATGAGTTGGGCAATGGTCTTATTCCCGTCAAACTCTGGTTTTCCTCAACATGCATGCCTCAAGCATTCTGCTTTTTTCTTATTTGAGCACAAAGTCAAGCAATCCTTCAAGTGGATGTGTCATCCTGAAGCTTTGTTCCTAAAATATGCACTTGAGTAACCAACTGGTCATCTTTGCTCTCCTGAATCCTGTCCTGGCAGGACTTGGCAGGCAGCTTGCACATGGCCAGGGGCACCTCTGTGCTCAGATGGGCTGCACAGGGACAGCCACAGACACCAAGTTCCTCCATGGAGGAAGCACAGTGGCCTGGCCACCAGCTGGGTGCTCCACAGGGAGCCAAGGTTGCCTCATGCCTGCTGTGGTCTGCTGTGCTTGGTGGGGGTGATTTGACATGTGGCCATTCTAGGAGGTATCATCCCCCCAGGAAACCTCAGGTGGCTTCAGACACCAGTGCTTCCCACGGCCACAAGCTCTGGGAAGAGCAAGAACATCATGTTTGCCCAAAAAATACAAAGCCCAGGGAAAGACAGGTTACTTTTCTGCCTCCAGAGCAGGCGAGCATCCTTAAACACATCTTAGAGAAACTGTAGCCATAATTCTGGTCTTTAAGCTGCTGCCAGTAGAGCCAGGGCATTTAAAGAAGCAACCAGCGGGGCACAAACCACCCGTCACTTGAGCTGCCAGTGAGGCACAAGGAGCAGCACTGGAGAAACAGCCCCGTGTGCATGAACACCCATCTGCAGAGGGGACTAGATGTGTCATATTTATGTCATTTTAGGCTCTGTTGGCTTCAGATGAAGAAAGTGGTTTGGGTAGTCTGGCTCCTCGGTGCTGCTCTGTAGTTAAGTCTAAATGCCACTTTTCACTCAGAGGCAACCAGAGGCCACTGCAGATTGCACTGGGGGTTATAGCCACGACCGTCAGAAAACTATGGAAAAATACGCTGCCTTCACTGTCCTTTGTCAAAACAGTGAAATAACAGCCCTGCCAAAGTTGGTAAATGTTCCATCAAAGGCACGGGAGGCCACAAAGAGCATGTTTTAACAGTCACCAGTACGAAATTTGCATCTGGCAAAGATCCTGCCCTGCACCAAGAGCCACGTGAGCTTTCGGAGTTAGCGTTGCGCCTTGAATGCATTTTTCACCCAACCTCCTCGTTTCTAGGGATGCCATTATCAACAGAGGACCCAGTTTTATTATTAAGTAGCAAATCAATCCAGCTATGCTGAGCACAATCCAATTATTGCTTGTAGTTACTGTAGGCTGAAGAAGTCATAAATAAATGAGCATGCTGGAGGTATTTAACATTTCAGTCGTGCCGTAAGCACCCAGCCCCTTGTTCATTCTGTGTGAATTCCTCGGTTTTTGGTTGATGCAGCAGGGCAGCGCGGTCAGAGGGCAGGTCGTGGTGCTCAGTGAGGGCCCAAACAATTGCAGGATAATAGGGGGTAAATGCAGAATCCTTTTTTCTTTTGTTTCTCAGGGCGGAGGCAGGGCAGGGGCCTCTTCCTGCTCCTCTCTTGCTCACCCGGTGGGAGCAGAGCAGACGCAAGCTCATGTATTGGCCCGTGGGCGCACAGGAAAGCCCAGAAAAGGTGCTTTGGTGCTTTGAAAAACTTCAACCAGCTCCCAAGGGGACAGGGCTGAACCCAGTGCTTGCTTTCCTTCTCTTACCCCTATTCCCAAAGCACCCCAGCTGTTTGGTTTTGGGTTTCAAACCTTATTTTTAGAGGGTTAGGGTTGTTCAGTGGAAACAAAGCATTTTGTAGTATACAGGCACCTAGTTACTCATTGCCTCCTTAGCACAATGATGTATGAACAGCCACACAAGTAAAATGATGCTCAACTGCAGTATAAACACAGTCACTGCTAAACGGACTCATATAAAAAAGTATTCCTTAAATCTGGCTTTCTTTTGTTTGGTTGGTTTTTCTTTTTCCTTTCTTCTTTCTATTCCTTTCCTCCAGACTGATTTTCTGCTTCTGCTCATTAGGATCATTTTGAAACGTCTACCCTTAGTTATCACAGTTTTGGGGGCAAGTGCTGCAAGGAGGGAAGGTGTCCCCATGGAGGCAGCCTGCAGGGCAGCAGTCACACAGAGCCCGTGTCAGCTCCGTGAGCGCTGCCCATGCTGCACTAACAGCGAGGAGGGTGCTTGTGTTTAACTTGTATTCAATTGTAGGGCCAGACAAATAATGTTTTTCTAAGATATTGATATTACTATTACTACTACTATTGTTATTATTGTTTCTGCAAGGGAGTGTATAAAAATTACATTTACAATCCTGCATCATCATTTATGTGATTTTGTTCCTGGTCACTTGGTAATGCAGAAATCAGTTGTCTTCACTAGTTTGGAAAAGAAAAGAAAAAAAAAAAGCTGATTTTGCATCAAAGCAGGTGGCAGCTTCTTGATTCTGTTTGTCACAAGCAGCAAGCCATCTTCAACCATCCAGCAGTTTAAGGATTTTGTTTTGAGGGAATAAAAGGATGGGAGGTAAATGGGGTATTTCCTATAGATTGCCTTGTTTATTTGCTTAGGCTTGCTTGTTTCTCTGCAAGGGGAAGTCAGCAGGAAAAAGAACTTCTAGTGAAAGCCATGAAAGGGGATGACTTCCAGATTTTCCCTCCAGATACTTCGCACAACCCTACATAAAATATTTGGAAAGCTGCTATTGAAATCATCTTCTCTCAAGGCTTGTGCTTTCCTTCCCAGACAGGAGCAGAATGGCCTGTTATGGGGGCTCCACTATCTGAATTTTAGCTGAAATAACTATCTGAAACCTTGAGATTTGCCATCCTTCTTCTCAGGGGCAGCCTTGTAGCCTTCTTCTCACTCCCATGGACATGGTGCCATGGAAAGCCACCGGGCTAGACACGAGACACATCCTGATCTCTAGAGCTTCTCCCACAGGGCTGAAGAGCAAAGCAGTGGCTTCTGCACGCTGCTCCAGTTGCTCTAAAGAATCAAAGGCTAGAGCACACTTCACATATATCCAATGTATCATCCCTGAAAGCTAAAAATCCAGTGACGTGACCTGGAAAATCTTCATAGTTCTGGTAGGTTCTAGCCAACAGTCCTGAATTCAGAAGTTACAACGTTTCTCACTTGACTTGGGAAGTAGAAGGGAGCAGGTTTCTGTGGGGTGTATTGGCACAATCCTCAGATGTTATTGAAGGTCTGCGCCAGCTCAGAATCTGAGTCTGTGTGATCTTCCTACAGGGTTTATTTATTTTGGCCACATGCAGGTAGAAGTACCAAGCCCAGTGCTGGTGGCTGCTGAAACAATGCTGCTATAAGGGTAAGCGTGCAGAGACAACCTGTGTGATCACCACTGGCAAAACCCACCATTCACCACCAGTTATCACACTCAAGGTCTCAAAAGAGACTACAATTATACCCTGCTCCAAGCCTAGAGAAAATCAGCATTTTCCCAGTAATTGCAGTGGAGTAACTATTGTAGATGTTGACTTCTTAATAGCAAACACTGCTCAAGCATTGGATTTACAGTATGTTAGTTAGCTTTAGTGACTTGGGAATCAATTACTTTGCTGTACAACATGACCAGAGATTATAGGGTAGCCCGTGTAATAATTTATACTGCCATCTAGGAGTGAAACTGTAACTTAGTTTCACATAGAAAGACACTCTGTTTGCACAGCAATAATTCCAGTAATTCCAGTAATAATAATAATAACCATAAAAAGGGAAAAGGAGGAAAACAGTGATTACAAAATAGGGGAAGGCCTGTGTACAAAGAGGGCTTTGGGAGGTGTTGGGAGCTTTGCCATTCTCAATTATTTTTCAAAATGGTAATAGCAGTAACATTTTGTTAATTAATGTGTTTGACCAGTTCAATTCACTTGGCTTGGCGAGTGAGGCTGCAGGACTCTGTCCTGGCAGAAGGATTGTTCCGTTGTCATCCCAGCCCAGTCCTTGTGTCATCAGCACCACAAAACCCACTACCGGCCCCTGTTAACCATTTGCCCTCTTGATTAATGTTAGCACTACTGATTTCTAGGATCAGTTTTATAGGCAGAAGTTTTCCTATTTTCTGCCCACCTCTCTGCCTCCCAGCACTTGACTCCTTTCTCCTGCTTGAGACAGGAAAAACTTTTGACTATTTCTCCAGGCCCCTCCACACTCTGCACAAAGAAAATACTTTTCCTTTAACTCCTCTGAAACAAGACCACCCAGGTCAGCTTTTCAGGCTGTGTTTCCAAGCAAATTATGGAGAAAGAACATTGATTAATTTTTTTCCTTCTGCAAAGGAATTGCCACTGTGACCCTTTAACTATTGCCTTTGTCCCTTTTCCTCTCATTTATTTCCCATTCATTTCAGTCCTCACTTCACATGAAGTTGGCAGATGAGTTTTTTTGAACCTTCCAAGCACAGTGGTCCCTCATGAAACAAGAACAAGTGAAACTATATGAAAACTGGTTACTGTCATTATAAAATGGACTAGGACAGGGTCTTACATATGCAAGTGTTCATCACCAGACAGTATAAACTTTGTGCTAATATAGCAGACTACTCCCTCGACTCTAACCAGCAAAGCACACTCGTTTTTAAAATTGCTAAGGCTCAAAAATATTAAGACTGCCTTAAAATAAAGGAATTAATAAAATGCATAAAGTTGGGCTCTCTTCTCCTTCACCTTCTGGAATCATACCAGAAGAGCAGGTTTTCAGAAAAACGTCATCTATCATGAGATTTAGCAACCTTGCACTCTCAGATCGTAAGGTCACTGTCACTGCAGAAAGGAATGAGGAGGAGGCGTCTGCCTGCGAGCTGGGGGATGGGAAAATTAGCATTGGTCTAAATGAGGAGCCTGAGCTGCACTGGGAAATGGCATCACTGCCCCTCTGAGAAGGTTCAGACCCACGGGGGAAGTGAGACCCTGCTGCACCCACATGCCCATCAGATGGGGACGTCCAAGCCATGGTCCACAGAGACCACCACAGCCCTGCCACCATCCACGGTGGTGGTGCCCAAGCAATTTGCAGACAAGGCACAGGGGCACCTTTTGCCATTAATTTCCCTCGTTACAGCTTGAATGTGAAAGGATAACGTACAGAGGCAGGTGACTCCTCGCAGGCGTTTGTCCCTAATTTGGAGGTGCACTTCGGTTGCATCCTGCAGCTAAGGAGTGATACTGCAAACATCAGGGACCATGGGACATTTATGTTTTATTTCCTCTCCTTCTCCCATGCAGCCTCCCAAGAGAACTGCTGTGGAAATTCTTGGTTTGCCTAAAAATATGCATTTGACCAACCATGATTATATTTAAGCCTGTTCAATTGTTTTAATAACAACCCTCCCAACACACTTAATCTGAAAATGTTTTCAATGTACTCAAAATCCTATAAACAAAGATTGCAGTCACCATCACAGTGGTGACTGCAAAGCCAAAAAAAAAACATTAGCCAGTTTGTTGTATAGATTGTCATGTATCTTATCTGACCAGTGGCATATGCTGCTATAGCTAATTTGAATAAAATTTCTCTGTCTTTTTTAGTAAAAGAAGCCCAAGGATTCATTGTAAAAAGTATCACCGTAGCAAGAGTTGACTTTTTTGTTATGTCTGAAGTCTATATTCTCCTCTCAGGGTTTAACGAGTTGTACTTCACAGTCCTCCTAGGAGAGAGGGAAGTATATTATGATCAAACTCAGCTTATAGGCGAGGATAGAGGGACAGCATGAGGCAAAATGTCACTGAGAAATGGGTGGGAGAGAACAGACCCAACCATAAGCACATCCTTTCCCATGCTAAAAAGAGGCATCAAGGTTTCTGTAGCCCAAAGACTGCAATGTCACCATGGAGCTGCAGAAACTGCCATTATAATAGCCAACAGGTACTGGTTTTGCTGATCATTGAGCAGTTGATGGTGTTGATCAGTCTTCAGAGACAAAATATCTCCTTCTTCCCACTTCCAGGAGTCGAGGTGGTCACAGGGAAAAGGTGTAATGGTGCAAGTCCCACATCTTGTCTGCAAATCCTAGCTCTCATGTAGTGTCAGGCAGGTTAGAGCTATTCTCAAAGCGGGGACTGGATGTTTAATGCTAACTATTTATGAATCAGCGTGCTGCCTGGAGGCAGGCATCTCCATCCTTTCCTGAAAAAATGAGGCAGGGGATGAAAAGTTAAGCAACGGGAGCATTTCTGACGCCACAGATAGTAGGTAAAACTTTCATCTTTTTCACGCAGGGACTCTGTGGTTTGAGACCTCCCTCAGGATGTATGAATTTGAGCTTTTCATCTCCTTTTTTGTGGGGGAAGTATCAATGCTACTTATCCTACAGCCTCACATGTGTCTGCAAGGCCTGTTATAGCCATTAGGTAAAAGACGTGAGGTGAAAGAGTCCTCAAAGCAGGTGATACCCAAGTCTCTCCTGCCCCAAACAGCAGCCAGCAAGGATGGCTAAGTCCATCAATAGGCCTCTTCCAGGCTATTTTGCCCTTTTTGGGTCTGGGCTGTAGCAGCTCTGGGTCTGTGTGGCCCAGTACAAACACAGCTAGACTTTACAGAGACATTGCTTGGAGCAAACCGTGCAGACCACGGGGTGCTCAGAAACCAGGCCACCCCCATGTACAGAGGGGAAATGAGCAACCTTTATGGAATGAATTAATCAAGCACTTCAATCTCCTTAGCTGAGAGTTAATAGTCTTGTAGTGACTGCCCTGGACAGGGTATCAGGAGAGCTGGGTTTTATTCCTGGTGTGCTTCAGTAATGAAAAGGAAATTGTGTTCAGACAAGTGATAGAAGCCCATGCTCCCAGAGACATCAGATACGCAGCAATTAGACTCAAGTTAAACAATAAATCAAGTAACACTGAGCCTTTGGCTCCAGCAAAGCACCATTATGACTAGTGCTAAGTTTATTTAGAAGATGCTGAGCTCATTTTAAATGTTTTCATATTAAATGTAATTTGGGTGTTTGTTATTAAAGCAATTGACTGGGTCTAAATGCAAACATTATTGGTCAGATAAATATTTTCTGGCAAATAAGATCTGTTCATTGCACTTTTATGACATGAGGGCTTACTTACTCTGAGATTTATTTTCTGTTTGCTTCCTCTCTTTGTAAGAATTGCCTCATAAAGATTAAAAAAGCCAAAGTGAACCAAAGTGTAAAGTAGAAATAGCCGATTAAACTGTCAGAAACGGAGCAGCCTTTGTTAATCACTGATTCATTAGCTGAGGGATGAAGAGGGGTCTCAAGTTAGCACAAAGGCTTTGGTGTCACAAGGTTTGCGATTTATTCCCAGGTCTCTCTCTTTCCAATTTGGTATAGGATTTTATCCAGGTAAATTGATCTCTCTATGACTCCATTTTCCCATCTGTTCAACTTAGGTAATGATCTTGTCTCACAGAGATAGTGAAAACTTTCAGTAAGAAAAGGTTACCTTAAAAAACACACCTGCATCTGCAATTAGGCTACCAGCTACTAACACCTATAAGAGCTTTGGCTAGAACATCTATTTCCTACCACAGCCAGGACGTTTCCCTGATTTTGTTTTGTGGACAAGCAACAGAGTAGAGAAAAACATTTTAAAAAATAAAGAAGTATGACCAAAAAGTAACAGAATGGAAAGCAAGCTTACAGCGCCTTGTTTTTCAATTGCTAAAATTGTCATTTGGTTGTGTCGCTTCAGTATCTTATGAACCCTTCTTAAAATTTTACAGTGATATATTGAAAGGAATATCTAACTGGCTTTTTGATATTTTTTTTTTGCATTTACTTAGCAAAAGATGTTAATAATTATTTCAATGCCATTTTGTAATATTCTCAGGATTTTCTGCAAAATGTGTCACCCTTTGAAATAAAAAGCTTTTCCAACCCATGTAAGTTTTGCAATCCTCAGTAGAAGGAAATGTAAAGCTACAAAAATATTCTTCAGGTCTGACATCATGCAAAGTAGAAAGGCTACTTCACTACAAAAAGCCAAACAAATGAGAATTAGCTTGTTTTATTCTTCTATACAAAAGGAAGGGTTTCATTATGTAGCTCCATGCAAGAGGTACATGTAGATTTTGCCTAACAGGAGACATGTTTCTGGGCTCGGATCTCTCCACTGACTCATTTGATGTCCTTCACAATTACCTGTGCTGCCTTTTGTCATCTAAGAACACTTTTGTGTGGCTTTCACCAGCGCTGGTCAACTGCAACATCTGAGGACAGCACGGGGAGAATAATCTTGCCTTTTTTCAGCCTCATTCTCAAGTTCTTGCCGTTTACTCATTTGCCATTTACTCAGCAGTTCCCTTGCATAGATGAGGTTGGTTTGCTTGTCTTTGGAGGAATGAGATTTCCTTTTATTAGTTGCATTTTATTTCTGTCTGCACTGTGATTGTATTGGTGGTCTGCAAGCATCTCTCCCCGTCTTCCCCAGCCGAACAGCACCCTTCACCACCACAGGAGTGTTTTCTGGTTTTCCTTCACCAGCCCCTGCTTCTCCCCTCCCCTGGGGAAAGTTCTTCCCTTCTCCCACCACCACCCAGCCCGTTTTATGGATGGCAGAGGCCCCTACCACCTCCACTCTTTCCTGCACTGTTCTCCTTTCAGGCCATTTCAAGTGAAAATGACAATATTCTGGGAATAGGAAGAAGTTCCTGAGACAGAGCGTTGCACATCTTTGAAGAAAGGGGAGCGGGATCCCATGTGTCCCCTCTGCCCCATGGCAGGGTAGAAGGGATTGGTGAGGACCTGACCTCCAGCAGAGAGGGGAACCCTCACCCCTCTTGTTCCTCCTGCAAGGACAGGGATGGCTCCTATCACTTTCCATCGAGAAGATCTCTATTCCTCTCGGTCCCAGCCCCAGGTGGGTGCAAAGTTGGGGGAACTGCAAGAATGACCCCTTTGCTCGGCATCACTCCACCAAGACACGGATCACCCAGGGAGGGCTGATGGCACACCCAGCTCATCTTTATTCCGTTATGCACACTTCAGCTGTTTGCTTTGTTTGGCCTCTTGGATGTCGGGATTACCCAGGACCTAACTGGGACAGAGGAGACTTACCCGTGACTCCTGTCCCTCTCTGCACCAGCCCCAGGCTGGAGTGGAGGCAGCAGGCAGGATTTGCAAGCCCACAGATCACAGCACCAACCAGCTGGAGTTGGTTTGTCTCCACCACCCATTGCAGCTGCCTCATGCAGACTTCATTTGGCTGCATAATAATCCTGCCAGCATTCACTTTCTTCACCTAATGAGGGGAAGATTTGTTGCCCTCTGGGCTTAAACCACTACAATTGCACCAGCTCTTTGGTAATGTGGAAGTCTGCTTACCTCCCTCTTCAGCTCTCTGAGATCCTTTAAGTAGAGTCTGTGTGAAAATTAATCAGATGCCCTGGAGGCTTATTTTGTCCAAAGCTTAAATCCTGATGCTCCTTTTCCCCCCTCCTTTTGTGCCCCAGTTACTTAAGGGATTGTCCTGGAAATTAATGAAAGGGGAATAACACCCATGGTTCATCTCAGAAGTGAAGCATTTCTGTGGGAAGCTTAACTAGAAACATCTCTTGGTTCACTCGGCAAACTTGGAGATCTTCCCAGTTTGAAGTGCACTGCACCATGACAGTTAGTACTGCATGTGCCCTACCTCCTAAATTATTTGCAGGTATGGATCCAGTTATATGAGTCAGGTCCTGCTCCCAAGTAATTGCATTTTACTTTTCTGAATGAGATCCCTGTGGTTTCCACCTGGTTTCCAAAGTTCTCAGTACGAGCTATCTCAAGGACACAATTCATCCCAAACTGTTCTAGAGGGAAAATGAGGTGATGGAGACAGGTTTGGTAGTGGTAAATGCAACCCTCTATCTCTCTCTTGCTGGGCCCGGTTCATGGAGCTGGTGAGAGCATCCTGGTGGCTTGGGTGGCTAGCTGGGTCATGTCAGTCCCTTTTCTGCTTCCCAGCACTGAAGCACATTGGTGCATGGAGGATACAGATTGCTTCAGCTGAACAGAGGTGAGGACACTTGCTTCTTCTCCAGACAACCTACATCAGAGCTCATGAGCAGACAAGACTGAGCTGTACTGTGAATTTCAGAGGAACTACATGAATTAATCCATAGGCTAACCTGATGCTTCGTTCTCTAGGACTGGCTGCCCCTTGTCATGGTTAGAATTAAGTCAGCTGCATTGATTTACAGTGAGATTCACATGCCTAACAGATTATATCATCTCTGAAAATGGATTTAAGATCCCAACTTACTTAGGTCCATATTGTTTTTTAAGTTTTGGTGCTTTTTAATCTTTTACTGCTATTCAACTATTATGAATCAAGAGTTGTGTAGTCAATGGGAGTGAGGCCCTTATAGACCTCCCACAGGGAGGTAAGAAGTCAGATACTTTCAGCAAATCCTAAATATTCTTTGAAAGCATTTCCCTCACCTTCCATGGGTTTCAGATGTACCATACGGGGGAAATGACATTGACTTCTGTAAAGCACTGCACCGCTTATGGATGCAAATCATTGTGTAAGTGTGAATATTACTTCATGACATGACATCTCCTCCAACTCGTGAGTGCTAATTAATGCAGTTCTGGGATAGACAATATTCATTAAGCTTTTCTGAAAATACTAGAAATGTTCATGTAACAGCTCACACATTTTGATGGCACCCACGGTCCTATCACCACGTTCCCTGTAAAGTATTTTGATACTTTAATCTTTGCTAACAGGAGTGGAAATGAATTGTCAACAGTAGTTCTCCAGTGCAAGGCCATGGTGTTTCTTCCTTGCTTTGTTATCAGGAACCAATAAAAAGGAATCAGGGTGTTGTTACTCTGGTGCAGAAGCATCTGGTTGCTGGAGGTTTTCCTCTGTGTATGTCAAAGTTAAATATTTGGGTTACTGTTCTCTTTTTGGGACTTGCCATGATATGAACCAGCTTGGAAGAAATGCAGCTATCACCTGCTTCTAATCATTGCAATGACAGCAGTTCTGCTGCCTCCAGACTAAATGTTTGTTACCACACTGTATTGTTTGGGTATTGACAACTCCAGAGACCTTAAGAAATTACAGAAGCTCTTTGAAGGACTCTTGCTATCGCTGTTAAATTATAACCGGAAAATTTAGAGAGGAATGTGCATGAGGCAATTTTTTTTTTTTCCTAAAAGGATGTTGTTGAGGAAATCTGAATTACAGTGTGTATGGCTGGGAGAGGAAGAAGGGGAGAGCAAACTCTGGGTGGCACAAGGCATTGCCTCTGCATTGCAACACATCCATCTTTCTGCAGGTTTTAATTGAGCTGGTAGGGGCTTCGGCAGCTGTTTTGTTGAGCCAGAAATGAGCCCTGCATGCATTACAGTGCTTCATCAGGCTTCCATGTCCTCCTTGGGCTAGTGGTCCCAGCCTTGGTGGCCTCATAGCTACCAGCATCTAAGCAACCCTCTGAAACTGTCCCAGAAATGGACTCACAGAGTGGTGTCCCCCAGTTTCTTGGCTTGATTTCCCACACACCGAATAGCCCTGAGTGCCATTCTGCACTCATGAGTGTTTGCCCATCTGTGAAACGAGGCTGGCAGCTCTCCCCGACATCATGGGAGGGCTGCAGGGATCCGTTAATTGTGGCTGCAGAGCTCTGCAAGCGATGCCACCTAACTGCAAACAGTTACTCTTCATCCAGGAGGCCCTTTAACATCCTCTGCTGCCCCAGCTCACTGATTTACCTGGAATGGGCAAGGCCAGAAGGAAGATTAGGGACCTTCCCTTTGGAGGCTTTTGCCACTCTTCCACCCCAGATAAATTTTCCTGTTGTTGCGGGCTGCAGTCACTCTGAGAGCTGCTGTTCCTCTCTGCTTACAGACCCCTACACTCTGCAAATAGTCTACAGATGTTGGTCTAGGCCTCCACAGACCCTCTTTTCCACCCTGCTGCCTTTGAATCTCAGGGCACCGCCCTGCTATCAGAAAATCAGCCCAGATATGGCCAGAGTTTTTCTAGTAAGGAGGTGTGCAATGAACCAGGGAGAAGATCTGGAGCAAATTGCTTGTCCAGTTCTGCGGGAAAGCAACTCTTTCTGGTTGAGCTTTCATAATAAACTCTTGACAGAGACAATGCTCCCTCCACTGTCCTTTTCACCTTATAAGAAACAGTACCTTATTTCTATGTTCTTTGTTAGCTCCATCAGGCAACTAGAGGAAGTTCTCTTCACTCAGACCAGTAATTTATTTCTACTACAAATGTTGCATCATGAATTAGAAGATTAAGGAAATGTAGCAGGAATATCTCTCACCATTGCAGGAAATGTTAAGCCCTTGTACTAAATCATATTGAACTTCCTTTTGGAGGAGTGTTGTGCGTGTAGTCCTGGATGGGTAGGAAAGCGATCTGAGGAGGATAGACCTTGCAGTTTCACGGGTTTGAAGATTCAGGCTCTCCTTCTGCATGGTGCGGCTCAAAGGCTGTGGAAGTGTTGAGCCGTTGCAACTGGGAAACCAAGAGATTCCCCATCCACATCCCAGACTGTTTCCGTGACATGACACCCATCAGTCAGTTGGTCTGTGACCCAGGTCTTTCCCTGTGACATGAACCAGCTGATGCCCCAAAGATGCTGGGGGACACCACTAGGATCACACAGTGATGGGATGCTCTTTGGGCACCTCAGGTAGATAACTCCACCATAACAAGGCATGAGAAAGGATGCTTTCTTGCTACCTCCAGACTAGTCCAAAACCCACACCTGTTTATCCAGGCTTTTTGCCAAAGGAAGAGGCTGGATTGTTGCAGGAGCCTGTAATTTCAAGCAAAGTCTAATGAAACTCCACACACCTGCACTGAAAGCTGAAAATTGCGATTCTGGGCAGACTGATCCTTACTTTCCAGTTTTTGCTGCTATGCGTGAAACAAATTACTTTCCAATTAGAGGCTTCCAATCTCTGTTGCTGCTTCTTTAACCCACCAGGTGAGCTTTTTTATCACCAGCTGAATAATGCTGCACCGCACCCTGGCTTTGCTCTGGGTTTGAAGGCAGATCCTGCCAGGAAAGGATGAGTTACCTTGCAGGGCAATGTGTGCCATACAGCAATGGGTGGGGAAATTGCCTTGAGGCTTTGCTAGTTGAAGGATCATCTTACCCCAGGGGCAAAGTCCGTTGCCCTGGCGTATTCTTGTAGAGCAACAAGCACAAGCAGGCAACTGCATGGTGAGTGCAACTTTGAAGCAGCTTCACCTCCTGTTTTAGTGAAAGTTAGCCCAGGAAAGTGATTTTTGATTGGGAGTCCTGAGCAGGGTTCAGGAACCGGGCTGAACCGCTGCTGGAGTTCTGGCTTACAGGCTCTTCTCCACCGCCACGGAATACAGCAGAACCCGCTTGTGACCTCTGTTGAAGGAAAAGAGCAAAACAAAATTTAGGAGGCAACTCAAAGTTTTACTCCTCTGAAATTATGGGTTTAAAATTCCAGGATGTTCTGAAGTTTGTGTTTTGGTGGTTTGGTACTTCAGTGGCCGTATCTAGGCGTGGATTAGATGCACTGAGAAAACCCCAGTCTTTACCCTTGTAGTGTAGCTGTGGTCCCCCTGATTTTCCTGGGGCAGAGACCTTTGCTACTTAAGAGCCACTTGCTCTTAATCCTCAGCAGTCAGAGGCCAGAACTGCCTCTGTATTTATCCCCTTAGTAAAAGCCAGCCCCTTGGGTGAAGCAGCTTGGGTGAGCCTGCCTATGGCTCCATATGCAGCTCTGTTTTTATAATGTCTGTGTCCTTAAAGACAGGAGAGGGAACTGTGCTTGTGATCTAGTATTTACCTGTTGCACCCAAAAGCACTGTGCAGCCTGCTGGCTTCCCGAGCCCATTTCAGGGAAGAGGACGCCAAGGCTTGTGGCATCTGTGTGCTGGCATGGTGCTGGCTTTCAGTCTGACAGCAAATCAAACCCAGAAAGACCCTCACCTAAAATCAGACATCCAGCTCGTTCACCAGCACCATGTTGGGAAAGCGACTTTGTCATGTTCCTGCAAGGCAAAGATGAAATTTCCTATATCTCATGTAAGCCCCAGCTCCATCCTCACCATGAGCAAACTCACAGTGGCATAAATGCCAACTGAAAACGGATGAAGGGCTCACCTCCACACCTCCCCTCCCAAAGCAGCAGCGAAGTCAGAGCTCTAACCACTGTGTGGGTGCTTCGCACTGGGCTTGTTTAAGCCAAAAAATCAGCCCTTTTTGGAGGCTTACACACATTGTCCTTCTTGCCTGATCAAATTATTTAATAGCAGTAGCCTTGCACTCAGGTTAGAGCTAGCGTAGCCTGTAAAGAGCTTTATTCCTGGGCAGCATCCTCTGCTAGTGGGTGTGATGTTATACCCTGACAAGCTGCACCCTTCGCCCAGCTGGGGGAAGGGGGGAAATCGCGGGTGCCCCCCAGCAGCAGGGCTGCAGCCTGGCAGGAGCTGCTCTGCCTGCCCAGCCCCGTGGGTGCCCTGGGCCCTCGCTGCCCTCCTCTTCCTCCCTGCCGGGGCTGGGTGAGCTCTGGGAGCGAGCAACCCCGCTGCTCCCTCCCCTTCCCCATTATCACTTCAAGGTGTGCACTCGTGGGTCGGGGAGGGGGGGGGGGG
>NW_020799092.1:75652300-75762004 GCF_003259725.1 Athene cunicularia
AAATCCTGAATTTGGTGGGCGAGTAACGGAGACGAGCTCGGCGGCTCGGTTTTTTTTGCACTAGGGGGAAGGAGAGGGTGTGGGGGAGAGAAGCTGGTGCTGTGATTTCTTCCCCCCCCGCCCCTCCCCACCCCAGCAATCTGGATGCCTGTCCCCACTGACTGCTAAGATGGACTGCTCCTTCCCTTTCCAAATGGCTGCAGCAAGTTTAATGCAGAGCTGGGGGCTTCGCAAAGGGTAAAGCCCCGGGCTTGTTTTTCCTTTCCCCTATGCACCTTTTCCTAAACCAGGAGTAGAAAAGTTGGTACGGATCCAGGGCTATAAAAGACAAATAAATAGCTCTGTTTCCAAACTGTGCCTGTATGGGTGTATCTATCTGCATGCCTCTCAGACATGCTCCCCATGAGGAGGTTTTCTTGGCCACATTGTTAGCCCGCTGGCTGCTGGGGAGGGCATGAGAAAAGTTGTTTCAAGCCTCTATATAAAATTTCCAGGAGAGACAATTGTTTCTAATAATAGCCCTGGCAGCGGTTTAGTAATACAACATGCACAGATGTGGGAGCGAGCTAGCAAATCTCCTCTCCAAAGCAAGCCAGGTCATAGGGAAAGCTGAACTCCCAGCTTGTTGGTTTGGTTTGGGATTTTAAAACACTGTCCTGAACAAAAACCCCGGTACCGCTCGGCCTTTCTGCCGGGAAGGGGGTGTGGTGCCCCTGCCTGCACACCGCTCTTCATGGGCACGGCTGAACTGGGCTCTCCGGGTGCCTGGGGTATTGCGAGAGGCTGAATCCTGGCTCTGCCCAGTGCCGGCTGGATATCGGGGTGTCTCAGACTAGGCTGCCTCTAGATTGGGCCCCCCGGGTCTGCTGAGCATCCCTCATCCGTGCATGGAGGGGGCTGTTACAGGCATAGGTGTCTGTGCTGTTTTCCCTGCCTAGAATTACCTGCCAGGCACCAGAGAGATCTCGATGGAGCTAAAACTACCCGAATGATGAGCTAAAACTACCCGATTGATCCCCTTTCTCCTTGCGGTGATGACAGAGGGCCCTGCGGGAGGGCTGCTGCCTGCACTGCTGCCTCCACACTAGCTTGAACCCACAGCCGGGCAATGATGCGCCAGCTCGGCTTGGTGGCTCAGAGCCGCTTGTCTTGACCTTCCTTGCACAAGTTAACAGTAGTTCGTCCTTTTCCAAATATTAATATTTTTAAGGTGGTTTTAAGTATGGGTGTCAGGCGGGGACATGCCATGTGCTGCTCGTGTGGTAGTTACTGCAGCCCCGCTGGGCTTGAGTGAGGGGGACTGTGGCAGGAGCTGTGAGGACCTAAGGATATATTGCTTCTTGTAATGCGAGGGGATATTTTAAAAGGTCTTCAGCTCAGCACCACCTTCTTAGTGCTGCTGCTAGGGTCAGCTGTCTCTCTCTGAGGACTAAACAGGCTGAAGGAGTTGTCACTGGTCACCCTTCACATCCAAATCAGTTCTCACATTGGGGATAAGTGCACCAGAGGGTCATAGCATGTGGATTTATGCACATATAAAATAAAAATTTTGTTCTTAAGTGAATTTTTGTTTTAAACGCCCAGGCTAGAAATACGGGATCTCTGCCATTATTTGAGCATAGATACACTACTGAGCCACTCGCAACCCTTTGAGGCAAGCTACCCATTTCTCCTGGTAGATGGCTTCTGGTGGTCCCATTGCTGGGTGTCTGAACTGGTTATTGTGTTAAAAAAGCCAGTCAATGTTTGGTGATACCTGTGGTCACAGCAGGGGATCACTCAGGGTCACACAGCAATGCAGCGTTACTTGGCGCAGAGAGCATCTTCCGTAGGGATCATGTCAAATTGTTTAGCCAAGACAAGAGCTTCAGTTAGTGCGTCGGGTGTTGTTAGTAAGGACATAAGACTGGGAAAGACTTCCCGAGTCACAGAGTGTAGTCCCACGTATCACAGGTAATTAGTCATACATATCCCCTTTGTTGCTCCTGTTACTTGCTGCGTGAATAACAGCAGAATGTTTCAATGCAGTTTATCAGAGAGCAAAGACAAAGTAAAACTGCATGGTATGGATGAGGGAGAAACAGCTGTATTAGGGAGAATTTGAAAGGGGCTGGGGAGTGACTGAAGTCTCAAGTCCCAGTCTGGTAGGACTGTGAAGGGTCATGCGTTGCATGAGGAGTGAGACTCACAGGGAAGGTATACAAGGACTGTGTTGATCCAACACCAACCAAATTTGAGGTCAGAGCTTAGTGGTGTCCCCTGAAGATGCAGTAAGACACTGTGTGACCCACTTGTGAGCTAAGCAGGAGCGAGCTGGATCCTTGGGATGAGTGAAGGCTGCTGTCAGGGCCATGCTCATGCTCTCAGTTCTCAGGGACCTTGGGTGTCTTTCGTTCAAAACACCCTAGGTTTGAGGCAGTCAGTATTCCCATGCCTCTGAGCTGCACCCAAAATCTCCATCCTACAAATGCCCCGTCTCTTGGGGAGCTGGGGGTTGGTTGTACTGTGGGGTGAGCTGTAAGAACAGGTGAGGGTGGCTCCCCGGGGTCCCCATGCTTCATCACAGGATTCAGTGTGCTTGTGTGCACAGCTGGATCCCAAGGTCGCTCAGCAATGCCAATCTCCAGTCACCCTTGCTGGCTTGCTCCTTCCAGCAGCTGGCAGTGCGGATTGTTGCCCTGCAGCCTCAGTGCAGGCAGAGTACAGCAGCCCAGCAGGCAGCAAGGTCTGACAAGGTTAAGCTGTGGTTGAACTGCTTGCAAGTCTCCTCCAGCTCCAAATCCCGTTTTGTCCTGGCCTCACCCAGGCCATATGGTTCCCAAAGCCAGCAATGAATTGGCCAGCGTGGCCTTGGGGGCCACTGCAGCTGACAACATCCCCTGATATTTCTCCTTCTTCCAGACTTAATCCCCAGCCCTCCTATAAGTCTCAATATGTGCCATTTCCTAGAAAACCACAAACAATTTTCTGAGGCTGCACAATGAGTTGGAGCCCCTATCTTCTGCTCTGGAGTTGAAACCCATCAAGGGCCAAAAATGATTTTGCTTTTCTCTCTGATCTGACACTGAGAAGTGACCCCAGACAGATATTTGATCAGCTCCAAGCTTCTGGGAGCACTTTCATGTTGATGAATCGCATACACATAGAGTTTGATCCTGTCTTCCTCTGCTCCAGGTCACTTTTGCACTCCACCTACTCACGGGTCGATGTCAGCCTGAGGGTTTATTCCTTGCCTGTGCTGGGGTCTAATGGGCTGCCTGCCAAAATTAGTAGAAGAAGAGCTTGATGTAGCTCCCATTCTCAGTGCATCCCTCCTTCATAGCTGTGTTGTACTTCTCTGTGGCCCCTTGCATGGTGCCAGATAGCCTGGGTGCATCTCCATGGGGTGGGACTTAAGCTCTTGCCCAGTCTTAAAGTGCAAGGGAGCCAGAGGAGCAGGGACCACCTGACTTCCAGTGCAGTTAATGAAGTTCTGGCTTACAACCCCCTCTGACTCCTTTCCTAGCAGTTACACATCCTTCTGCTCTTGCCCTGAGCTTCTGTGTGACATTTTCATGTGGTGTTAAACAGTTCCTTTGTCCCACCCTCAAGAAAAGATCACTAGTAGGTAGCAAAATGCTGTTTTCGCCCTCTATCTGCACTGGTGGGATGTCGTGTGACCTAGTATAGTAATCTTTGGGAAAAGTCCTTGAGGACAGAAAAAAGGGAGGCAAGTTGACCCTTTTTTTACTTAAATTCACTGTTAAAGGGTCCACTGAAAATTTCCTAGAAAGCTGCAAACCGAAAAGAGGTTGATATTCCCATTTTGGCTATAGAAATCCTTTGTGCATACACTTCCACATGTAACACGTAACATTCTGACAATGGCTGTTGGGCTTGCCAAGCCACAAGGCTCAGGCTCTGTGTTTAGATTTTATTTTTTTTTTTCTTCTTAGAAGTTCCCAGATCTCCCAACCAAAATAAATCCACCCTTGTTTGGGTTTTCTGACCACGTGGGATTGAACGTGGCTGCAGCCGTACCACACATGCTGCAAGTGCTGTTGGCATCCCGTCTGCCCGATCTGAAATATTTTGTGCCAGGAAGTGCTTTGCAGATAGCAGAGCAGCCACAGGCTGACCCCTCTGCTTTCACATGGGGCTTCTGCAGGACAAGCTGGGGATAGAAAGCTGCCACATCAAGTGAGCAGTTTGAAAAGACAGCACAAAATCTGAGGCTGAGATGTTGCGCCTGTCCTAGAGTGGAGGGCATGGATGGAGCTCTTTCCACCTTTATAAATAGTTTTGTTCTTGCTCTGCATGGACGGTATCTCTCCTGGCTATCCCCAGCTAGGGTTTTGTGAAGATGCCCCTCATCTCAACACGTGGCTGCCACATGTGTGCTTGTGTACCACCAGACACTCTCAATTCCCAGAGAAACGGGGCACTCAAGGGGACACGGATGATTTAGGGGATGTGTAATCACATACAGTGCTTCTTTTGTGCACACACACCCCCACACCCCACCCCCAGTGTGGAAGCATGCTGGAAAATAAATTTGGAACGTAACTTCCACTGCCTTCCACAGTTCTGAACTGGAAAGACCAAAAAGCTGAAAAAAAACCCCAACATTGTCTGAAGTGGTCTGGTCTCCCTGTAATGCTTTGCTGTCCTGTTGGGAATAGTGATGCACCCATCAAAGGTGTCACCTGGGCTGGGGCTGCAGGAGGTGGTGGGAATGGGGGAGATGGAGACTTGTGCCTTGCCAAGACTAGGGAGAGCTGGAGGGAAGCACTGAGTCTACTTTGCCTTTGTGTGGCACCATAGAAGATGCTTTCTGAAACGCTCTGGGAGTGCTGATGGCATATCTGGGGGGAATCTGCAAATTTAAAGGTGCTGGGCTGTGTCCTCACTTTCACAGTTCCCTCTTGAAGCCACAGCCAATTGCGTACGTGGCAGCAGGCTGCTCCAAAATGGGTATCAAGTCCTGGGAGCTTAGGGCTCAGGGGTATCGGATCCAGCTGCTGAGTTTGCAGACATTGCATCAGGCTGTTCCCTCTTCACTTCCCATCCTTAACTCTTCTGCATCGATTCTGCACAGCATTAAAGAACTGCTGTGTTTTCTTCCAGAAAGGAACATCCTTCCTTAGCTCTTAAAAGGCAGAGGTGACTGATAGGAAGACAGACTCAAGTTGAGGCATTTATTCCAGGTTCCTCCTATAGAGAGGATACAGGATGTCCGTATGTATTATGTTGTGAGGTGTTCTGATGCAGAGAGCATGTGTTCTTGCTGCACTAATAGCCAAAGCATTCTCAACACAGGCGATGCAAAATCCTGGCATTCCTCAGAAGATGAGTGGGAGTATAAAAGTGCGAGCTATGTGTCCTGGAGGCAGTCTTCCCAGCTTGAGCGCAGAGTGGGGCTAATCTTAGCTCTAGTCCTTGCCAGACACACAGGTGCTCAGTATCAGGAGCTATCAGGACAAGGGAAGGCAGGTAGGATCCCTTCTTGCTCCTCACCCATGTAGGTGTGCAGGCAGAGCCCATGGGAGATGTCCCAGTCCTGTGGCCCCAGCTCTGCCCTGATCAGTGCAGAGTGTGCTCCCAAATAAAGCAGGAGCAGAAATGGTCAAACCAGACTTTTGCAGGGCATGTTTCTAAAAAACACCTGCATCTCTGAGGATGAGTCAGCTGCTTGTCATTTGAATGTGCTCAGTATCTCACCCTGTCCTTCCTGCGAAACCCTGTTGGGGGATGATGTCCACCCAGCACCGACCCCATCAGCTGCTGCAGCTCAGGCAGAACTGCTGGCAGCTGCCCAGCCTGGGCACCAGCCACAGCCCCGGCTCTCGACATCAAATGTATGTCAAACCTGCTGATTAGCAGTGGCTGGAAACAACCTGGTGACATGTTTTTCCACTGGAAGCATATCAGTTCTTAGAGTGTTATTCAAAAGAAGAAAAAAAAAAAATCCAAACCCACTTCTGTGTACAGATTAACATGATTAACATTTTACATTTTTTTTTCACATCTGGAATGACTTCTGCAAGTGTGTTTTCTATTATGCGTTATATATAACACTGCGCAGTGCTATCTATTGACCTGCTCTGTTACAGAATATCTGACTGATGCACTGCCCAGTGCCTTGGCTCCATTGATCAGGACAATCACTGCTCACACCTCTGAACGGTTAGTGATACAGTAGATGCAAAATACTCAACAAGAGCTAAAAGGACACTTTGAGTCTTAAATCTTAATTTGTCCTTTAAAAATATTTCACACATACTACTGCTTCCACTGCCTTGGGTCACTTTGGTCATCTTCCTATGAACCTGCATTGATTTTTTTTTCTGCAACAAATCATACTAGTTTCAGTAGCAAATAAATTGTCCTGTTCTCCTCTATAACTAAACCAAACCTCCTGCAAATGTTTTCCCAGAAGACTTGGATGCGCTCATGTAATTACCACCCTGTCTGCATGCACAAATGAGTGATATCTGGAACAGTTTGCTGAAAATATGCCATGTTTCAAGTGTGAAACTGTACAAAAAAATTACATTTTTATGTATGTTTACAAGGAATTAAAAGTCAGACGTAGGAGAGATTAACAGACATGCTAACATCTTTGGTAAGAAAAATAATAATAATCTTTTGCTGTGTACTTTAGTGCCACATGGTCGTTATCATGATGATGACTCATGGTGCTTGTCGCAGTACGTAGTAGGGAATGAACCAGAAGGTGACCAGGAGTCCCTGCAGAGAAGTTGTTGTGAGTTATAAAAGGCTGCGGGGTCCATCACTGTTAAAGGATTACCCTGGCAGATAATTTAGATCCTTTTCCCATAGACTATGCTGTGTCCTTTGTGCAGAGCAGAGTAAATATGAAGCTCTTCCAGGGGCAGCGAGACCCTCCCAGGACGTATCATGGTTTTTCTGAAGCATGGCTGTGCTCAAAAGTTGATGAAGCACCTGTCCCAGGACCATGCCGTTTGTCCTTGTGCAAAGGTGCCAAAGATCCTTTATCCTCTTTCCCTCTGAGCATCACATTTTAGTTCTGCCATTGATATTTATTTCTTTGGGCTGCGTTAGGGACCGGCAACCCAAATGATGGATCACAGTCTTTGGATATAATGTGCAAACAAGGGATGAAACTACAGAACTTGCCTTAAAGTGATTATTATCTGGAAAATAAGTTCACCCTGGGAGAAAAAAAAATAAAAGCTCACAAAATAAAGACGTTCTTCACACAGTTTGGCTGAGCTGAGTTAGTTCCTGAGAAGTTTACATACAGGGCAATTTTTCTTTGGTCTTAACTGCAAAGTTGGCAGCAGGGAAGATTGTCTACCTGTCATCTTTTTAACATAGGTGTGAGGGGGCGTGTTTTTTGCTGTCTTTTGGTGATAGTGGCACTTTTGCAGCCTTTGGGCGTTACTTTTTTATATGGATGAATAGCATAGTATGGATGAATAGTCCCAAGGTCCGTAAGGTGGGATGAGGCCATAGGCTGCCCTAGCCACTCACCTTCCACCTCCCGTAGGATGCAACCCTCTGGTTTCACACAGATCGTCTCATTTCACGGCACCTAAAGATGCTCCTTAATGTGCAGCGTGAACAGCTTGTCATCTGCTCCGTAAGGAGTGTTGAACAGCCGAGCAGGACTGCGGCTCTCCTCCCTCACCAGGACTTGCAGTTGGCTCCAGGCAGGAGCTGATCGACCAGGTCTGTGAGGCTGCGCAGGAAAGTCTGGCAGGAGAGGATGGAAACCCCATCCCCTGTCTCAGGTAGAACTCGTCTGCATGAAAGCACTGACGGAAAGGGAAGAGCCCCAAGCTGGCGGGAGGAGGAGCAGCTGGGATGTCTCGATTGCACGATTATTTATGTATTATTTACTCCCCGTTCAGCTCTTACCTGTCGCTGGGTGCAGACAGCACACGGCACATGCAGAAAGGCTGTAGAGGCAACACAGATTTCCCAGGCAGAAGTGGAAGACATAGCTACAGGATCACAGTTTGAAACAAGGTTTTAAGAGCTCTGGCATGTTCTTTACCTAAAAACGTTGGCCCTAAGCAGGTGACCACATTGAACCACCTGCACAACTGACCGGCTGAGTCAAGTTTTGTCAAAACACACTTTTCCTGACTGCAGACGGGGTTGCAAATTTGTAAGGTTTAAGATATCCATGACTAGTGAATCGTCTAGACTAAAAATAATAAATACTGAAAACTGTGTCACATTCCTGTGGTCAGCCTCAGCTCCAGAGCTCAGAGGATGCTCTTACCAACCATCTCAAAACTCCTACACTCTCCAGTCCTGCCTTGTAAATAGTGGGGATAATGTTTGGAAGCTGATTGATAGATTTTTAAGCTGGCAACTTGTTCATTTTCTGGCCAACAAAGGGAATGGATAGAGTTACGAGGGCAGAAGAGTCAAACATAGTGCAAAGTATGCATTAAGAATGCTGCCTTCTCCTGCATCAACATCAGAAGGCAGGGAGGGCGTGAGATGTTCTGCTTCCCTTTGTATTTGAAAAGATTTAGATCTGTATCATTTTTAAGAAAGAAAACAATACGTGACATAAGCCAGCACAACCTCCATTCTACTGAGGAAGCCGGTCTGTCCAGGAAAGGACTTTCTTATCTCAGGATATAACTGAAATCAGGCCGCCGAGGCCAGTTGCTCTCAGAGCGGTGATTTAGGCATCTGCCGGGTAATACCCTGGTTGGTTCAAAATGCAGTGTCAGTATTAGATTTAATTCTAACTACATGGCTCAAGCACCAAGTGTTTTGAGGTTAAGACGCAGCATTCCCAGCTTTAAAGTTCGCCTGAGAGTTATTGCTTGATGTTGTAAATGGACTTAAGGACCGTAGGAGACGGTTTTTCATTTCAGCCCTGATACAGTAAGCCACTTAAACACTTGCTTATGTCATACTGAAATAAAAGGGATTTATGGACACAGCTATGTGCTTTGCTGAATCAGAGCATTTTTGCTGAGTGCTGTTTGGAGGAAGCATGAGAAATAACGTGTGCAGATGTCCCCGGGTGATGCTGGAGCCTGAGCAAGGCTGGAAAGCGCTGCACAGAGGAAGCGAGGAGCTCCTGGGCAGGCCAGGAACTCTTTTTTCGGCTGTCAAGACAAAACAGGAAAGTCACCAGGTCACTCAGCATTTAGCTCACCTTAATTTTATTCCTATCGTTCCCCATCAACGTCCACACAATGGCTGGGTTGCACCTTTCACGGAATGCTTCCGCCAGGGTGACACCATGGCTGACACCATCCCACCTCCTTGCTCAAGGAAGACTCTTGCTTTCTAATTACCGAAGCTGGTTTTTTCCTCTCCTCACAAATGAGCATTTGCAGAAATGATCACAACACCTGATGCAACCTTTCTTAAACACAGCCCCAGTGCAGATCCCTCATGCGATGGGTAACGTCAAGCTCCTCCATGGGATGGCAGCACTCCCTTCCTGAAGGACAGGAGAGATTTTTGAGATCTGTATCTGTAACCATGGTTTCTGTTCCTTAGTCCATGGGTAAAGGACATTGATTTTTCAAGGGGTGGGATAAAGAGGCTCCCAGGGAAAGCCAAAGGCCTTGCATGTGATATGTTCCTCCAGTCCTACCAAGCCTGTGGTAGATGCTGCATTGTTGGTGTACATTTTCTGGCCATTCAATCCAGCTATGGACTGTGCATGTATTTCACAGAGCCTCAGAGCACCTCCATAACAGGGAAACCCATGCTGCATTAAAAGGTGGAGTCTGGTTATCATCAGCTGTCTGCTACTTGTCTTCATATCACCATTATCTACACCTACAGCATCTTTCTGAGGACCATATTTTCAGCTCCAAAGCTCCATTTCCCACCAAGTTCCCTTGAAAGGGAATACTGAAAAGGGTGCTCTTGTTTCTCTGAATTTTCATTCTCCTACAGAAGTACTGCTAGAAGATGGCAGATGCCTATACCCTTCCTAGGGAAAAAAACCCAACCAGCTTACAGCTAACATCTCCTGCCCCAGAGCATCAAATAGCCTTTCCAATAACAAATCCTCACATGAACAAACTTGAATGGCAGAAGTGTTGTCTAGTGGGGTCCTATGCATTGTAGTGAGAAACATTGGTATTGGCTTATTTCAGAAAGCTCAGCCCATGTTATGTACCGTGTTGCTGACCTCTACAGACAAGGCAGGCTGTATAGACCTATGCTCCTTAGACCAGGAGCCTTGTGCCAAATTAAAATCATTTTCTCCCTCTTGAAAAAGTAAATGCAAACCAGACTTTCCACTACTGATTTAGAAAAGACTCATAGAAATAAGTGGTAGAAATGAGGACTGTGTTCAGAAACAAGTTTCTCCTGAGTGTCTCCCCATCCTCAGATCTTCCAGCCACTGAGGCTTAGGTGAAGAGGAAGAGCAGGGGAAGTGAGTATGCACAAGGACTTTGGGCCTGAACCACAAGATGGCATGAGCAATGCTGCAAACCATGGTGATGTGCAGAGAGCGCAGGGCAGCGTGCAAGCCCCGTGACTGGGGTAGATGAACTAGATTTGCACCAACAGTCATCTCACTCCTCTTCTTCAGGGATTGTTCCCACTAAGTCACAACCAAAGGACTGCAAAAATGAGCAAGCCCTCAAAAAATGAGGCAGTGTCCTCTGGGCAGAGCCTTGCCTGCTCCCCAGCTGCCCGGCCAGTGCTGCTCCCCACCAAGCACTGAGGCAGCTGTGGACGCGTCCCCTCTCCCCAGGTGCCCATGCAAGGATTGGCCATGTAGCTCAGCTCTTTACACACTATCTCGCAGCCATCCTCATCCAAGTCACTGTCAGTATTATTTATTACCTGCTGATGCAGACCAGCAACTGGGGAGGATGCTCTGTGAACACATGGCATAAAAAAAGAAAGATAGTCCATTCCTCCAGGATCTTGAAGTGTGAATGTAGGACAGGAGATGACAGATGGATGCAGGCAAGCGAAGAGACAAGTGCTGGTCAGTGTGACAGACAGCTGCTTGCAAGACCAGCCCCAATTCGGCAAAGTGAAGTGCTGCCACATGCACAAAATAAACTGTGCAGACATCAGAAACACACTGGTTTCCCTCCCTCTCTCTTCCTACAAGCTTAGGAGTTGCCAGAATGAGAAGGCAGTAAGAAGTGGTCAAGTGGGAGCAGGATGTTTAATCTAATAGTTTATTGTAATCAGCGGGCTGTCATCTCTCCCTATCTCCTTTCAGCAGGTCTGTCCACACAGTGGGCAGAGCGACACAGATTTCTGAGTATTCAGCACAGTAGTTGCTTCCCATATAGGCAGGGAGCGTTTAGGAAGTATTCTGCCTCCAATTATAATTTCTGATTTGAGTCATGGAAGAATACGCTGTATTCCTCTTTATTTCTGCAGTCACAAGCTAATGAAACATGCCGTGGATATTTATAGAACTGCCATTGTAAATAGCATTTGCATTTGGTGCCTTTGAGTTATTTAGTGTGACGGCGCTTTCACCAGGAGGGTTTTTTCGTTCTGAAAGGGAAAGGTTCCCTTTGGAGCTGTTTCCTCCCATCGCCTTCGTTGTTTGTGTTGGATGGAGCAGTTCTGTGGGCAGTTGCTGATAATTTAGTGACAAAGTGATGGGCACGCGGGGATTAGCTGAGCTGTGGGTTTTGGGCACTGTGTCATGGACAGTTTATAGGATTCTCTGAGACGTTTGCAGTTACAGCAAAGATGAATAGAGAGGAGGGCAGTCACCAGAGCAGTTCATGCCGCAGAGCAAAACAACTGCCAGTCTGCCTTCCCTAGGAAACCCATTGTGTAAATATTTGTGTAGGAGCCTCCAAAGGAGATTTGAAGTCTTGTGATAAAGGTAACTAAAACGTCCTTTCCTTGAGAAAACCAGCTATGATCCAGAAGATCCCATGAGGAACCATGAGAGAGATTTTCTCTCTGTAGCATCCCTATACTAGAGCGAACGAGCGTGTATGTCACTGATGGATCTCAAAGCATTTTTCAAAGGAGATTAGCATTGGTTTTCCCATCCTCGAGGTGCAGAAGCCAAGGAGTGGAGGAAGCATGCATGCCTTGTGCATGATCAGCTCTCCTGCACACTAATCCACAAACACATTGCTTTAGATCTTCATGTGCCTTACAAACACCATCTGTGTTTATATATTGAAAATATATTATCCCTAGTCTTTACACACTCATGTACATAAATGACAGAGCTTTTTAAAAGCACTCATGTTCAGCTCTTCAATGCTCAAGGGGTCATGCTGCATGGGCAGGCATTAAAAGAAGTGGCAGATTTTCAGAAAAATGTGACTTACTGAGCTGTTTTTGAAAAAAAAAATCTGTTCTGTATTTTGATGCATAATTTCCATCTGAGTTCGTGATAAGTCTGGCCCATGAAATGCATGTGGCCCATATTCACACCCGGTGTGTGCAGCTCTCTGCCATATGGATGAACTGTTAGCGCTCAGGAGTGTGTAACACCATCCCACCTCTTCACATGTCTTGAGAAGCATTGGAAATTTGGGGGGTTGATGTGGATACAGCATCCTGGCTGAGGTGCATCTGAGCAAGCAGCACCCATATCGTGGAGCTCACGTAGGAATTGTCTTACCTGACTTGAAATGTCTGAAAGTTCTCTCTGTTTTGAGCATCAAAGGCATCTTGGCCCTTGGGTTGAACTAGTCACTTGACTTTTTATTTTCTGGAGTTAGGGTGGAGGGCTTTTTCCCTCCAGAAGGAAACTGGGGGTCTGTGTTGGGTATGGAAAAACTCACTAAGCTCATGGTGAAACCTAGGACTCGATCAGGAGCAAACTCCCCTGCTTCTCTGCCACATCAAGTGTTCCTCTCTTCTGTCAACAGCTCTGCTCAACCACTGCTTCTTGTCACTTTGCTGAGATCTTGCTTTTCCATGGTGAAGGGAAAGCAAGTGCCTTGTGCCTCTTAGCTCTCAGTTCCCTCCATCCTTCTCTGGGTTTGGGAGAGGAGAACCTCGATTTGCTCCTTGTAGTCTTCCTTCATCCAAACTCTGGTGCTCATGCTTAGTGACCACCCGCTCCCATGTTCCCATCTATAGGGCTTTGGCATTGATTTCCCTTCTCATGGTACACAGAGAAGCAGAAGGGGTTCCCTGACTTTGTTGCCGGAGAGTGACCACAGCCCCATCCATCGCAGAGCAGCAGATAGCACAGATCAGCCAATTTGCCAGGCGTCAGGAGCAGTATTTTTCATGCAGACAGACTGTGCTAAATCAGTTCCTTCTCTCTGTGCTTTGAAACGTTCCTGTTTCTTGCTCTGACAAACTAGCAGAGTTTATATTGATCTGACAATGCAAAAAAGCACATAGTGTGGGCTTTAGACACCTGGTGGAATAATAAAACAGAAAGGAGGGAGGGCAGAATCATCATATTTTAACTTACATTAACTAGGAAGTCTGTCTTCTACCTTCCTTTCTTTTCTCTTGGAAAGCATCGTTTGTCTCGAAGGGAAGTGAAAAACCCCATGGCCTGGCATCCTGTCTACAGAAGGAAATTCTGTAGCAGATCTCCAGCCATGTATGTTATAGTCCTTCTGAGCTCCAAGACCAAACTTGGAGCCTCCAGTTCCAAAACCAAAGGCTTCACCATCTGTGTTGGTACCTGGGGCTGGGAGCAGAGACCAGTGCTGGGTCTTTTTCTCTCCCTGAGGCTGTTCAGTGGCTGATGAGTCCTCTCCAGCTCCTGCAGCAGCTCTCCACCCTCTCCTGTGCAGAAAAGCCTAGGTGGAGACAGCCTGCAGGCCACCAGCTGGGTCATCAGCCTGTAGTGCGAACCTTCAAACCGCTGAGAGGCACAGAATCAAGATGACACTAAAGAAATAAAGTATGTGCCTTGCTGTGTGCTCATATCACTGTGTGATCAGACTATAAAAACAACTGTTGTCTTTGACAGCCACTTTGTCGATAGACAGAACTGCTGGGGACCAGCTGATGTGAAAGCAGTGTGCTTTCCTTCTCCCTTTTCCTCAAGTGATGTTCATGAAATACCTTGCAATTAGTCAACCATCATGTGCTCTGTTTCAGAGCTTCACTTCATTCAGATACTTCATGTTATCAGCTGTTTTCATTTGAGATTTCTTTAAGCAGCGAAAGCACTAAGGGGATACGAAACTCTGGCTTGGAAAAGTGTGGAGAGCTAAAGCAGCTCCACACAGAAAGAAAGCACTTTGCTGAAGCACTAAACCACAAAGTCACACATCTCAGAAAATTTTCTCACTTCCCCCTTTCACCTTATTTTATTCTTAATTTCAACTTTGTTATAACCAATGGAGCGTAACACTCAAGAGCCTGACTGTATTTTCATCCCTGCCATTGCATGTTACCGCCACAGTAAACTCACTGCTTTATGTCTTGCCTTGGGTAAATTCATACTAAAACTGGAATATCAGTGCATACTTACCATCCTGGGGATGCAGCAGATATGTGACGCTAAGAGGACAAGAGAGGGCTCAGCCACTTGGAGTTTTATCTGCTGGGGGAGCCCAGCCAAGCAAGCTTGAGGTTCCCTGTGCCTGCCTGAACATGACCCACACGACTCTTACTCCAAGCGTAGCAAAGCCCTTCTGCTGAGCTGAAAGCTGTTTAATACAGACTTCACAGAGAAAAATCTCACTCACCAAGTAATATACCTTATGAGAAGCCATATTTTGCATAACATTACTTACCGGAGGAAACTCTTGTAAGAAGACAATTTATTGCCATGGCAGTAACTGGCTGACATTTATGAGAAGCCTTGTTTTATAAGGCTTTCCGTTGGCTGCAATGCTAGGGCCCCAGTTGTGCTCACGGAAAATGAGAAGGAAAGCAATGTTATTTAGCATGCATGATACTCTAGAGGCGTGCTGGTGTGAATAACAGTGGGGGGTAAAGTCTGCTTGGATCACATGGGATTGTGCATTCCAGGACTGTAAATTTGGGGTGAGTTAAAGGGAAAAGCTTGTTTTGGCTGAAGTTGTCTTATAATAAACTCCATATTTTGCATGGCCAGCCTGAAGCTCAATGAAGTTGTTGGTACATCTGAATTTATGGGGAAAGGCCAGGGCAACGGTAAGACTTGGTCTGTCCTGGCCCCAGGAAAGGGGGACATGGATGTGGGACAGAGCTGGCAAGAGGGAGGACAGGATCACCCAGGAGAGCCTGGCAGGCTCCTGTGCCAAGAGCCAGCAACCGGCAGGGTGAGGGCAATGCTGCTGGAGACAGCCGGGGTTGCAGACCCCATGGCAATGGCCATGCACCATCTGGGCTCTCAAACGAGTGAAGCTGATGGTGGGACATCCACCACCACCTCCTGGATGCCAGTGCATCCAGCCCCATCAAGCCGCAGGAGCGGGTGATTTTTAACCCACAGAGCTAAAGCAGAAAGCCACGCTGTCCTCAGTTAGCCCCCCAAGCCCACATCTCCCCTCTCTCTGCAAGGCAGCTTTGCATCGGAGCTCAACTCAGGTGGTGCCAGCAGGGAGCCCTGCCAAGCTCCTGTGGGCATTCTGCTCCCTTCTGGTGATGTTTCAGGACTCACCACGGGAAGAAATATCATTAAATTGAGCTTGGGGTCCATGCAGTGGTCAGGAACATGCCTTGGCTGGAGGGTGGTGGGTCCCTGGGGGACTGAGCCATGCTGTGGGGCTGAGCTGGGTCCGTGCCGCCATGGATCCAGGAGTGTCGTGGGGTGAGCCCACACCAGGGGGGTGCCTGTATGCTGCCTTAAGGTGTGTCGAGGGAGGGATTTCCAAGAGCCAAAGAGTCTTGGGCAGTTCATATCCCATTAGCAGATGGTGGAATTGTGCCTGTGCACCCTGAAGGGCTTTGCAGGGCTGAGTTGTGATCTGTAACTCTGCAAAGCAAAGTTGCTTCTCACTTAGAGTGCTCTGTGCAGGAGGAGAGCCAGGAAAGGTCTTGAATGACCGTAGAGGAGTTTCCTCAGGCCACAGCTTATTTATTTCTTAGCACCTCAATCCACAGGACCTTGGAAATCTCATATGTCTTCTATACCTAAAAGTTTTATTGATGTTATTTATTAACAGTTGTAAGAAACTATAACAGTATGGAAGCGCTGTTGGACCGGTATAATAATATCACAAGTGGCTTCTCTAGTACATCTTAAATAGGCCAACCCAAGTAGGACAAGCCCATTTTGGGATTCAGGCCCAAGCGAGCAGCTGGTGCAACCCCAGGGAACGCCATCAGCACGGCCCGGGGAGGAGCCTTGCTTGCTCTGTGCTAGCTCTGGGATGGCTGAATCACTGTTGTTGAGGAGCTTGAGGGAAACTTGTCTGGATGTCTCCTCCACTGGCCAAGCTGACTGCAAAGCTGGAGGCTGTGGTATGAAATGTCAGGGCCCCCGTGCTGCAAACCATCCCCCTGGCCCCATTTTTCACACTGGAACAACCTCCCCCCGGCAGCTGCGTCCAAGCAGATGCCACACGCTGCTCCATGACAGCTACCGGGGTGGTTTTTCTCAGTCCAGCCTTTTCTTTCCCCCAGTGCCAAAAGAAGGGGGATTAATTAAAAAAAAAAAAAATCCCACTGAAAACAAAACACAAACAAAAGCACCGCAGCGAATTAAAGCCTCCAGCTTGCACCCCGGGAGCCGGCAGCCACGTGCCGCGCTGGAAAGCCGAGCGCCCTGACACACGTGCCTCTTCTCTCTTGCAGATGACGGAGGGCCGCAGATGCCAAGTGCACCTGCTTGATGACAGGAAGCTGGAGCTCCTCGTTCAGGTAGGAACTACGTATTTTGCCATGCAATAGTTTGCTAGGGCTGTGGATTTTATCCAGGGTGGGGAGAGAAAAGGGTTTTCAGCTGAATTTCTCAGCAACTTCACACTGTGATTGCCTGCAGAGCTCTGGAAAGCTGCTGTAGTGCTGGGTGGGAAGAATCTACAAAGACATATCTGTCGAAAGGACTAATTCAGGACATATTTTGCTTTATTTTGTGCCAAAACTGTCCCAGTCACTGCCAGTGAAATAGTAAAGCAGCTCTGGTCATCTTTGATGCTGTTACTGTATCACTTAGCTATTTTTTGAGGCGTTGCCGTTGCTTGGCTTTGAGAAATGTATTGCATCTGCTTAAAATAGCTCCAGCATTTGTTTTTATCTTCCTTACTTGCTATCCTAAATTGCTGGGGTATGATGTGGGGCTCCATGCCAGAGGTGGCCATGCATCCACCTGCGCCCGGAGCGCAGCCGGCAGCAGAAGGGGCTGCAGTGGTGGTGCCACGGGCAAGCATTGCTAGAGATGTTACAGAGGCTGTAAATCATGTATCAGGCACAAATGTGCATTAAAATAAGTCTGTGCTCCATCTGCCTTTTTATTTAAAAAAAAAAAAAAAAAGAAAAAAAAGGAAAATTAGGAAAAATTAGTCTTGTGCTGGCTGTGTAACAATGGGCTGATGGAAGCTGTAGCATCCTGTGCTTTTCTGACTATTATGGCTCGTGTCTCAGAGATCACCAACGGGTTAATAACAAGAATTAGAAGAATGTCTTTCCTTTTGCAAACGTTGCTGGCCAGCCACAGGCAACCCAAGAAGCAGGAAATGAAACTTCCCATAGTGCCCAAATCCCCCGGCTGCAGCTGATAAGCTGGGAGGGGGGCAGCATCCTACCCAGCACAGGCAAACCTGAATGGGGATTGCTGAAGGCGACTTGAATCGCCGGAAGCACATTCAGCCTCGCTTTCTGGAAAGTTGCTTAAAAATACCATTAACAAAATGTTAATGGGTAATGTTTTTTCAAGTACATAGTCGCAGAGGAGGTAAAATCCCTCAGCTCCCCCTGACACTTGCTGCGGTCAGAGAGTGCCTGGATAACCATGAACAAGCCAGGCCAAGGCTGGAATGAGAACAGCTAAATCAGGGTGACTAATTAACAGAAAACACTGTACCAACGGTCTCTGCATGGCGAGCATCCCTGTACCAGGCTGCACCAGGCCCACTGATGCTTAGCAGCTGGCTGGGGGAAGCTCAAGGCACCTTCATCACAAGAACACAGCACTCGACTTCCTATTTCATATAAATGCCTTTTTACATTTTTTTTTAGTTCAGTTAAAAATAAACGGACTATTTGAGAACAGCTCTGCTAAAGCACTGCTCGCAATATTAATAATCACTGTTTAAAATATATGAGCTGCCCTGGAACCTGCTTATTTGGGGGGTTTATTAGTAACACAAAAAACCCACAGTGAAGATGACAGACCAAGAGACCGGTTTGGGAAGCTCTGCATCCTATTCTGAGTGAGCAAAACCAATATCATGTGATATTATTTTTTTAAGTGTTTGATCACACCTTCAATGGGCATTTCTCGTAATCAATACAGGAAGCAAATTGCTCTGTAAATCACACTAACTAGTTTGCAAGTGACCCGTGGTTGAATTTTATTCGTACAATAAATTATTTTGCTGTTTTCAAGTAACGTATGAATGGGGAAATCCAGGAGGGGTGATTATGAAAAATTCATGCCCAGAAAAAGCAATAACCTCTGTTGCATGCAGGTTGACCTAGATCTCTGAGCACCACCATGCCCCTATGTGTACAGGGTTGTGCACTGAGGCATCTCAGATGCTTTTCTGGTTAAATGAGGCTTTTCAGTGCTGTTAGTTAGCCTCTACTCAGGGCGATAGTAGGTAAATCACTTTTGGGTGGAGCAGACGACAGAGGAAGAGGATGTTTGGATTGAAGTATGTCTCCAATATTGATGCTTTTTGCAGACGGTCACAACACTTGGGTTTGCCTGCCTGTAAAGCATGGGCAAACCACCAGCTTTGGGGTGGTCCTAGGGCAGCTCTGCCTGGGGCAGGAGCAGGCTGATGCTGCCCAGATGAGTAGTGCTTTGCCCTGACAGGTCCTCAATCAACTAGGCACCCTCCAGGAGCAACATGCACTTTGCCCCGGGGAAATCCCACCAACTGACCTTTATTGTTTGCAACTGGTGGTGAGATTTCAGATAAAAGTAGCTTTGTAAGTTTTGAGCACCGTTATTTTTATCACCTTATCTTGTAGCTAAACTGAATAAGAAGCTGTAAATAAAATGTTCATCCAACCCCAAGGTTCTGGCTATCACTTCAAAGCTGTATTTTTCTGTGGGTATCTTGCCACGGGCTGAAATGGAGAGCTGATTTGCTGGTTTATGCCATGAGAGAGCTTCTTCCATGGCTGTGTTGGGCCTTTACATCTAGACCTGCATTAGCTTGAATCATTTGGGAGCCAGGCTTTTAAATTCTCATGTGAAATTTCTTCCTTCCCACCAACCTCAACCTTTCCTGGAAGCGTTTCCATAGCTAATTTCACATTCCTATGGTAAGTTTAGGAGAGACCGTTGGGAATCAGTAGAGCAGATTTCTCTGCCATGGATGAGATCAAAATAACATCCTAACCTGGCTTTACGCAGCCTTGCAGCGCTTGTGTGTGTGATATCGAGTGCTCTGCTTAGAAAAGGGTTCGGGGATCCTGCTGCTCTATGTTGGCATGGAAAAAAACAGCAGAAAAATCTGGGTCTGATCAAAGGAGGGAGATGGGTACAGCTCCCTCAGATGGACAGAGAAGGGCTCCTGGAGCATCTTGAAACTGCTTAGGCTGGTGACTCTGGGGAGCTGAAATTATTTCCTCTCCTGCTGCCTCGAGTGCTGCTGGGCAGAAACAGATGCATCTGGGAATGATCAGGGTGTTTGCAAAAAACAGTATATTAAGCAAATGTACTCCCTTTTTTATCTGCAGATTAGCTGTGATCAGGCTCAGGGGTTTATGAATATGTCATTCAAAATAAATCAATTGATGGTTAATAAGGACCATACCTCAGGCTGCAGGGGGACAGCAAGTGGTAGCTGTGCTCCTGCAGTTGTTTGCAGGAGTCAGCCTTGGCCCTGTGCAGCAGCTCTGCCAGACCAGATTGAAATGTTTCAACACTACAAATTCCCTCCCAAAACTACAAAGACCCCTCAGACTGGCCACACATCTATTGCCAGTGGGACCCCCCACACACATATGTTTTATTTACATTACTGAGCCCCAAAAGTAAGATTTTGGCTCAGAGGCAGCTTTTATAACCCCTTCTGTGAACGTTGGCTTGCCTCAGTGTTGGCATGGGGTTGGGGTTGCCACCACCAGGGAAGTGATCCTGGGTTTAGTCAATCGAAGGGTCTTGACTAAAGTCTTTTCCTCCCAAGTTGAGCAGCTGCAGAGTGGTACATCAGCAGCTAAGGAAAAGCAGAAACACAGGCTTTGCGGATAAAAGAAAGCCCTCCCCAATGTGTTTCGTCAGATAAATGCTGAAATTTAGAAGGGCTAATCATAAAAGGAGACAGAGGAGGATCATATGGAAATCTCTTCCTGAGGGTCTGAAACTCAAAGCCTGTTTGATTTGGGATTAGGAAGAAGAGTTGCATTTGGTATGTGTTCCATTTGATAAATGCCTGTTGATGATCTGGTGTGTGTGGCAAGTTTACATAGGATATTTTTTTGACAGTGTTTTCCTTCTGAGCAGGAGCAGAGTGTGGCTCCTCGGATCATTTTACAATGTTTTTTTTCCTGTTTCTGTTTGATACATGTTTAGTTTCTACTACAGGTTTTTTGGGGGGTTTTTTTTTAAAGTGTTTGACTTTATCCAGCTAATCCTTTTCAGCAAGTCCCTTTTCTTGCTTCTGGAAAATGGATTTGCTCACATTCTCTGCTCTCAGCCTCCCTATCTGTTATATTATTTCCCTGTGACCGTGTATCATTTGTCTGTTGCACATGAAAGGTTTGTATTGCTTTATTTAAAGACTTTTTCGTAATTGGCAATTCGTTCCTTTTCATGTGGGTTTTTATAAACAAGACTTTTTTCCGGGCTGGCTGAATCAGGCAGCCTGGCTCGCTCCCGGCTCCTCTGCTGGCTGCCGGTGCCTGTTATCTGACGGTGGCTCCAGCAACTGTCATCTGAAAGTGTTAAGCCTCCTAATTCTTTCTCTCTGGAAGAGTTATTGCAGAAACGGAGCTCATCCAAGGCTCATAGCAGAGCTGTCTGTGGGGTCCAGAGGGCTCTGAAATTTGATAATAGGAAATAACTGGGCTTTTTTGTTTCTAACCTTCTCCCTGAGGAGCACTGAGCCTGATTTGGAAGAGCCAGGGAGAGACATGGAGGTCAGCACCACACTTGTCTGCAGGTATATGGTTGGTTAACCCACCTAGATGTCCATTTTATCACTTCTTAAGTAACTCTTGCTACTCAGACAGCTCAAGGTAAGCTAGGAAAGCTTGCAGCATTTCTGTCATCTCCCAGCTGCGATGCAAATGCATCCAAAACCACATCAACAGTGATACATGTATACACACAGCCAGAATTAATGGGATGCACAGAACACCCCTTTCCAACCGTTTTGCCTTGTGCACCAACTCTGCTTTGAGCAGTCAGGAGGCCTTGGAAAACCCAGGATTTGTCTTCTGCATGCCTGCTGTGCTGCAGCATCTCGTCCCCAGAAACCACTCCAGACTGGGAGACGCTGGTAGGTGTGAGCCAACGCTGGGCTGGCAAGATGCCTCGTGGGCTGGTGACTCACTGCCGCAGGGGTGGCTGTCACCAACATGGCCATCCCGGTGGAGATGCTCAGTTCAGAGCACACCAGTGTCCCTTGCTCCTCCAGGCTCAGGCTCACTGGGGCCAGGCTGAGGCATACTGTCCCTGGGGGGAGATAGAGCATCTTCTGAGAGCAAGAATTCCACTAATAATGGTTAGAGGGAGAAATAAAATATTCCACTCTACTCCCAAGATGCTGTTAAGAGTTTCTGCAATATTTTCAGGATTGCTTGTGGTCAGGAAATTGCAGTCAATGGGGGTTTACCCATGTTTTCTTGTTGCCTCACTTTTGTATGCCAGTCGGCAGGGTGGTTACCTGGGTTGGCACAGTGAGCAAAGTTTCCTTGTCAGGAAGTACTGAGGATGGCATCTGCCTGCCGTTGGGGAGAAGCTGTCTAATTTTGGATAGATGTTTTGCAGGAGGACCACAGCAATATATCCCATCCTCAGAATGGGATAAACAAGCCCCAGTATAGGTTGAACCTCCCCTGGGAAGCCACAAAAATTGCAGAAAAACAGGGCCCAGCCTTGCTCCGCTGCTGACACTGGGATTCCCTTTAAAAGCATTATCTCTCGGGTTGAGGCAGAAATGCAGCAGTGTGGCCCTGACCGTAAATGGAGATGTTTGGGTGCCAGTAGCCGTCTTTGCTGAGCAGGAGAGACAGCTTGGTTCCCTGCAGCGCTTGCAGGCTCTGCTCCAAAAGTGCTTTTAACCATCACTGCGGAAGGCAGCAGCAGCCAGCGCTGGGCTGGGAGCGAGGAGGCAGGAGCAGGCAAGGGGGTGAGTACTGCCCTGCTGGCCCCACTGCCCTCCCTTACACCTTTGCAGGAGCAGCACGGTGAATATATTGCTGGGGTTGCTTATAGGGCATGTCCTATAGGTCATGGAGAGCTGGGATGGGCTGGCAATGATGGCCTCGGTGAGTGTCCGAGGGAGGCTCCCTGCATCCCCACTTCCCACCCAGCCTCTCCATACCTGCAACAGAGCAGCTGGAAATTGTCCTTTCGTCTTAATGCAAGGGCTCAGCATTGGCTTGACAACTGTCCTGAGTGGCTTTGTAGGTTGTGGGTTGGTGTGTTGCTCCCCTGAAAAAAAAAAAAAATGTCATGTTTTCTGTAGGGCAGACAAATAACTACAGATCAAGCTGAACTCAGGTGGAGTTTTCGACTAGGAATCTGGCAGGATCCAGTCCCTTGCACTGAGAAAAATGTGCAAAAATTGGATTTGGATCATAATTTAGAATGGGTTGGAGATAAAGGGGTGCTCAGAACTGCCTTCTGGAAAGAAGGCTTTGTTTTCCCTAAGTCACTGCCACACTAGGACTGTCGTATAAATCTGATTTCAAAAACCAATCCTGATTTACTACAGAAAAACTGTAGTTCAGCTCAGTAAGTGTTTGGAAATTTGAAAAGTAGATTTTTGAACATCTTTGGCATTAAAAATTAATGAGATCCACAGCTTTGGATCAACTTGGGAGCTGTAGAAGTGTCTGAGGTGGGATTTACATCACCAGGACAAACCACACAATTCCCCCTTCACAGCCTGTGGCTCCTGGCAGATGAACAGGGTGAAGCCATCTCTCTCCTGCAAGAAGGACTCCTCCTGGCCTTCCACTGCCTCTTGGGGTCCCCCTTGGAGAGTTTTAATCATCTTAAATACAGCAAGCATGGCTGCAAATAGGGCAAATGTATGTCTGGATTCAGTCACCATGGGATGTGGAGGGATGGAGGAAAGAATGCTCTGCACAAAGTGGGGTGGGAGCCTGGGCTCGAGATTCAGGTCTGTGGTCTTGCTGAGCAACCAGTGAGCTGTGAGGTAAGAATTTTTCTGCCGAAAAGTTGGCTGTTTACCGAAAAATAACATTAGGAAAATATGTTCAGCATTGCTCCAAGGGGAATGTGGTGCTGGGAGCATTGTTGGCTTTCCCGGTCAGCGCACCTCCTGCAGACAAGGTTGTTGCACAATACCTAGATGTTGCCTTAGACCAGATTAATGGATAAATGAAAAATGGACCAGGAGAGCCAGGTCTGCTCCCAAACCCAACCTTTCAGCCTGCAAGACATGACTGTGTTGATCTCCTCTACAGAGCCCCGCTAACACCCTCCAAAAACATCCACCACTGCCATCAATGGCCTACAGAGCATCTGGTGTCAGGCTGAAGGGCTGTAGCTCTAGGGTTCATTTGTCATCTTAGGCTCCAGTGAACCCAGAAGCCCACAGAAGTCAAGCCTGGAGGGGAGAGTGTTTGCTGGGAAATGGAAAAGCACAGAGGCATAAGAGAAATAAATTTAATGTGCAGAGGTGAGGAGTGGACAATTCTTAAGAGCCAAGAGGGATCTCAGGAAGAGTGAAGCTCGATTACAAGGTCAAAACTGAAGGGATTTGGGACAGAGGGTGGAATGAGCATCTCAGAGGGAAATCCTGAGCAAGGCTCAGAAACTAGGGGTGGAAGAGCCTCTGCTGTGCATCCTGGCTTGGCCTCAGCAAGGCCAATGCAGTGGTGCTGGCCCCGAGAGGCTGGTCCAAGCCCAGAAGCTCCCAGGCGTGCTGTGTGCTCCAGCTCCTCTGGACTCACCGTGGGTGACCATGATGCTCAGTGAGAATGGACACGGCCCCTGTGCTATGGACAGCACTCAAGGGATTGATCTGCCAGAGGAGAACATGCTCTAAGGTCAGCTCCCAGCAAGGCAGGCTGTGGGCAGCAAGCTGGCAAATCAAGTTAGTTGGTAAGATTCACCAGGAGTGGGATCTGAAGAGGCCAAGTAGGATGCACAGCTCCAGGACAGGGATCAGCAGCAAGCCCAAGTGGACAGGGAGTGCGGAGAGCCTCCAAGGGCATCTGCCGTGCAGCAGAGGTCAATCTGGTCAAGCAGCTCCAGAGAAAGCAAAGCTGTGGCTAAGAAAAGCAAGACTGGGAATTAATGAAACTCAGCAGGGATAGCTCAGTCCCTCCAGAGATGCATGTAGGTTAGCATAGCATGGGAGGAGCATTAGCAGAAGATGGGACAGGTGGAGGCAGGGGGCAGTGGCTGCTGGGAGCAAAGTCACCCCAAAGAATGAGTCAGGTCAGGGCTGCCCTTGCCTACTGCAGAGGTATTTCTGTGTCTTGAGGAGGTTAACTGGAGGGGATGGTGCTTCTCTGGCATGGTAATGCTGCGCATTCCCCTCTTTCTGAGCTGCCTGCTGGTTTCTGAACAGAGCTGAGAACAGGTTTCATCCTTTTGTGCCCTAAGTCCCCTGTAACCAAACCCTGCATGTCTGTCAGGTTCCACGTTAGGAGCCTCAGGGAACAGACTCCCACAGTGAAGTGCTCTTGGTCTCATAATGCCAGGGAATGGCAATCACGCTCCTCTGCGGAGTGAAATGAGGGTGTGATTTCCAATGGTCTGCATAATCAATATCCCTATTATCAGTCTTCTAGAATAAATTGCATTTAAACTAATACAGGCTGGGGAGCTATCCATGAGCTGTCAGGAGAGAGATAAGCTGAAGACATGTTTATTCATACCGCATATGCTGAGAGCTGGATATTCTTTACAGCTAGCCAAATGTGGGTGAAGATATTCAGCAATTTTTTTTTTCAGTTCTTCTGCTAAAATTTGTCAAAGACCCTTAATTTTGAGCACATGTGGAGCTTTTCAAATTTACAGGGGGAGGCTGGTGACAATCCCAGTAACACATCTGGTGAAGGGGAAAGCACTTTCCTTTCAGATTAATTAAGTCCTAAAGTTTTGTAAAGCATCAGCAAATTAAATGGTCTTGGTGACCTCCCACCACATACACCAGTACAGGAATGGCACATCCAGCATCTAAGGCCTTTATTACAGAGAAAACATCTCACTTACAATTACTTGGGAGAAATTAAAAAATTCACTATTGTTTCTGCCCAGCTCAGCTGCTCCATGGCTTCAGTGGAGCTTTTGTTTGTGCCTGGGCCAACCTGTGAGTGTCCAACAGTGGCTGTGAAATACATCATTGTATCCCATGAGATGCTGCTCCAGCCATGGCAGTGTCCCCCAGCCTCGCCTCCTCTTCCCTGGGACCACTGCCGGGCTCAGCCATGCTGCACCTAGAAATAAATTCAGTTTAGGAGCAGGATGATGGGTCTGAAATGCACAGAGCTCCTTCTGCTCCTCCTTCATGGTAGACCAGCCCTCGTGTCAGTGCCACATCCCATCCCCGGCCTCCAGCCCTGGCTTGCCTGAGCGCCTGCCTGATTTGGTTCATGGCAGGCAGCAGTGAGATTCATCTCATTCAACGTAAGGCACGTACAGCGTGGGTGTCTGAGCTATGCTTTTACAGGCAGTAGAGAGATGAGGGTACTTGTAGGGCACAGCTGAGCTCATCCTAAAATGCATCGTCTGAAATGAGTCATGCCCCTTTCTCTCCTTGACTGCAAAAGGACTCTCTGTAACTGGCCCGTGGGTAGGTGTTCACGCTGTGGGTGGTTACATGTGGCCAGATCAGTCCCACTTTGGCTCCGACTCCTCCTTTCACTATCTCTTGGCTGGACAAGAAACCCAAATAGTAAATTCGTGTAAAAAAGTGCTAAATGTGGCACAGGGCAAAAGCTGCCTCCTGGAAGGCAATGGAAATGGAAATAGAAAATTATTTTTTATAGCACGGTCTGAGCAAGCAATTTTGAAAAATAATAATATATGTACCGGATGATTTCAGGAGCTGTTGAACAGTCTTGAAAAAGCGCAGCTTAGAAGAAATGATGAACAAGGCAGCATAGCAGATTTGCTTTCAAGCTGAGGTAAAAAATGTGCATTTCCAATCCGAGCTAGCATTTCAGGAGAGAGCATTTCCCTTTATTGCTGCCATTGCACTGCGCAGTACAAATACTAGGTTGATAGTGAATGAGAGATGCCAGGCTTGATTGTCTAAGCTACATTACTCAGTTTATAGAAAATTGTTTTCTATTCCCTTTCCCCTCCCTTTTCAGCCGCAAGCAAATGCAGCTTAGACAAAAGATCTTAACTTTCAGCCGAAAGGCTCTGCCTTCAGCACGGCACAGTGAGAGCCTCAGCCATGAGTGAGGCTCCTGGGCTCAAAGGTACTGCACGTAATGAGCAAAAAGGGTCTTAACTGTCTCACTGGGAAATGGTTTGCTTTCCCTTTACCTTGCTGCAAGTAACCAAAAGCGGCAGCTGACTGTGGCTGCGTGGTGTCAGGCTGGAATGGTTTGCCCGCAGCGATGCACTCGGGCTGGTTAGTTTAGGGCAGCCGACGTGTGCTCGCACAGACGCGGGTTTCAGCATCGCACTTGGCAATGGCACTGAGCGAAGCAAAAAGGAGCTGGGTCTGGCATCGTGGTGCTACCAGCAAAGGTTGCTGGGGCTGTTGGATCCACTGGCTGCAGCATGTGAGGGAAAGGAGACAGCTGCGACCACGCAGAGGGGGCAGGAGCCTGGGGACGGGCAGCGCAGGGCTGCGAGGAGACCGTGATGCCCTTCCCGAGGGACACCTGAGTGCTCCCCACCCCACATCTCCTTCTACTGTCCCCATTCATTCCCCCTGCCTTTGCCCAGGAGCGTAGTTTTTTGTTCCAGTCTCTTTGGAAACGATGCAAAATGCCATCCCCAACTGATAGAGCAAATCTCCATCCTCCAACCTTCACTGTATTTCCAGTGTGTGGCTTGTCAGTCCTTTCTGTCTTTATTTCAGGGAACTGCCTACTCATGGGGAAGCTTTGGGCAATCTGATGTCGAAATGGATTTGTCTCTCTTTGGTGGTTTATTTTCCCAAATTTCCCTCCTCCCCCAGGGATGGATAGCTTGCTGACGGCAGCACATCCATGAGTTTGGCGCCCGGAGAAGGAGCGAGGCAGGCACAGTGTCTGCTGCGAGCGCAGAAAGGCTGCCTGGGGCATTCGTGTCAGCCACGATATGGGATGTCATCAGAAAAACCATCAGCTTTTCTAATTTTCAGCACAGAGGACATGGGTCTTGGCTTATAATTGGGTCATGCTTTAAAAAAAAAAAAAAGTGCATAACGTCATCGTGAGCAACAAGGCATGTGGTCGTTCTTCCCTTACATTCTTCTCCCGACCTCTCCCAGACAAGCAATCCTTTTGGATGAGAGGCTGTTAATATAGATAGGATGTCTTTTCCTTACCCACAATCTGCACTCAGAGATGGCTCATCACCATTATGTTTGAATAAAAACTTTTCTGTTATTACCTTTGCTGGAAAAGTGCCCGTATTTGTGGAGTAAGAAGCACGAATCTAAACCCACGTTGGGTCTTCAGAGCTTCAGTCTCTGTCTCAACTTTGAAGATGATTTTATCTTAGTAGCAGGTCAAAGCAGATGCCTGGAGGTAGAGCCAGCAAAATGTGCTAGCTCTGGAAGGTGTTTACCTTTGGGAAAATTGATTAATAGTTTTTGTTTAGTGATTCATCCCTATTTTTGGAGAGGACTCTGCTGTGCTGCCTGTCTCCAGCATTCCTGTTAGCAGAACAAGAATAATCCCTCCTCTGCCAAGCAGACAGCAGGCTAGTGGTGCAGCCTCGTCCCTGTCACATCTGCCTTCAGGAGCCACCTTCCCTTTCACCACCTGGAATAACACGGAGCCAGTGGTACAGGCATCCCCTCATCCTCACATGGGCATGGGTACATTTTGGGCCACTGGGACAAAAGGCTGCCAAGCTGCAGAGGTACCTCTGGCTCATTGCTAGGCGTATAACCCAGTGGTTATGGTGGAGAATGGAGAAATAAAGGGAGGGTTGGAGCAGGAGATGCAGCGGTGACTAGATGCGACCTGACAAGATTGTGAACAGGCCAGCAACTCTGAGCTCATTCCTGCCCTCCTGATTTGTCAGCCCAGAAAGTGTTAGAGACTTCGTCTTGTCAGAGTGGATCTTATAATGTCTCTAAGTTACACTTGTCTCCTGGAAAATAAATGAATTAAAGAGATTTGCCTTTGCCCTTTTTAAGAATAAAATAAAATAAAATAAACCAGCCAAGCCAGTTACACTTCATTTCCCCTCCTTGCTTTAAAGCTGGGATGAGCATTTCATGCACAGAGTTGTTCTAACCCAGGCGGTGATGTGGGCAATGCCATTGCTCACACTTCCCCAGTCTCTGATACTCCTTGAAGGAGACCCCCTCCGCACCCACTCCTCAGCCCCACGCAGCAGGCAGGTCATTGCATGGGACGAGCCTCCAGCTGCTGAGCAGCTCGAAGGCAAAAACACTGAGAGTTTTGACTGTGGCACTGGGCTTCTCTTGGTTACTAGGAAGACTGTTTTTCGGATTAATTTAGTTCTCTCTTTGAGGATGTTTCAGCAGTATATGCCTAATGAGAATACCTTTCCACTTAGACTCTACCTTTACTCCTCCACCCCTATCACTAGTGGGCAGGGGATGAACAAGCCCATTTCTTGGGGTTCAGTTCAGGCTTCTCCAGTTCTTTGATTTTTCTTGTCTTTTAAGCAACCAGAGAGTTTATACAGATGGGTTATATGTGCTTTAAAGAGGAGGAAGCACCATCCATGTCCCTGATCTGGTCCACCTCACACGGACTGGGTGCCCGTTTCTCACAGCTCCCCGCTCCGCTGTTTACCCAACTTCTATCGCAGGCAGAGCCAAACCAGGACCACAGGCAGCAGCTGGGGTAACACTCAAGCCCCCCTGACTCCAGTGTCCTTTCTCTCTGCACCCATGTCCCATTCACTGGCCTCCTGCTGCCCCTTTGACAGCCACAGCTCCATCACATTTGTACACATCTGCCTGATCCAGCACGACTTTGGGTCCAGGCTTTGGGAGCGTGGGGTGAGATTTGTCCCCCCCCAGCAGGACACAATATATCCCTGAAGATGGAGACCCCAGAGCCAAATGTTTCCAGAAACCAGGGTGGTTACTTTTAGATGTATCCAGGATTGTCTCAAATTATTCAGCAAATGTCTCTACAATACAGAGACACTGATGGTCAGGCACATTTGGTATGATTCAGAGCTTGTCACAAGCATTTTGCACAGCTCTAACTCTTGGGCTTTAGTGAATGGTTTTAAAGCAGTCCTTTCCCTGAAAAACACTATGAAGGCAGATAGCATGAATTATTATTTATTTTCACTGTGCGGACAGTTGATCAGTGACAGATGTTTCTAATTGCATTAAGCAAGTGGAAATAATGAGAATTAGATAGCAGATTCTCCAGGAATTTACATTTAGATTGAGTTACAATTTGCTATTAAAAAAGCAAATTCAATGTAGACACATTGGTTCTTCAGCAGAAATGGGAGCCGATTATTTTTAATTATTATTTGATTATTTAAAAATGAGCTGTGTTACTGTGCTTAAAAATATTTGACTCAAGGGAATGATTTCATCTGTGCACTTTATGTCTCCTGAAAAAGACATGGAACAATGAAATTTTTCATCAGCAAACATCGCTTCCACCTCCCCATTAGGGACATATCGAAAGGCAAATGAAAAACAGGGGCTGCCACAACCCTCTCTCACAGTGTTTGTGCAAAATTTGGCTGGTGGGATGGCAGTGGCTGGCTCAGGCTCACCCAAACCGTCTGCATCCCTGACAAATTGAATTAAGTTGCACTGATGGAAGACAAGCTGCATGCTACCGCTTAAGCACCATGCTACACTGAGCTTGGCAGGAATTTCAGGTTGATTATCTCCACGCCCTGCGTTGCGTGTAGCTGATGTCAAGGCAGAGCAGAGGTGGGTGTGCAGGCTGGAGCGGGGTGAGGGAGTGAGCGGGACTTCAGCACACAGAGAGGAGAAGTGTCTGTTGCCTCCAAATGAGACATATATGACAGTTATCTCCCAGTTCATGCCAAGAGGAAATGAGCTGTGGTTCAAACCACTGGAGGTTTTCCTTCTGGGACACTCTCACTGCTTTTTTTTATTTCATTTTATCTTCTAGATTTCAAGTACAGCTTCAGACACAGAAATGTGTGAGCCCTCTGTCAGCAGAGAGGGGATTTATGTGCAGTGCAGATTATTATACGTCTCTGTTAAGCGCAGAATCCAAACTATAATTTTTTAAACTAACTAGCTGGCTTTTTTTTTTTTTTTTTTTTTTTTTTTCCCCTTTTGCCTAATGAGACCCTTACCCAGAACTCCTTGAATTCAGAGAGTCTGTCTATCAGCTTCAGTAGGCTTTGGATCAGATTTCAAATCACTGATTCATTATTAATTACACATCTGGGACTCCCTTTTCAAAGAGTTCATTGTTAAATAAATTCACTTTTAGACATTACAGACTTGGCATTCTTGTGCATTTAATAAAAGTCTGGCAAACCAGCAAAGAACCATAGGCCAACTTCTTTTCTGGTATTGATGGATGAATCTCTACTGAACAACAGTGGTTTACACTATAAGGATATAATATATCTCTTTGCTCTCATATAACCACTTTCTGTCTGAGATGAAGTCTGTGTTTTTGCCTTTGCTGTGTTTTCTACTCACTTTTTCATAAATTTCCCTACCAGCAAGAGTTCTTTTGTGGATTCAGATATTGCAGGACAAAATATCTTTGCTATCTAGTTTCCTTTCTCTTCAAAGAGATACTGGTATCTTCCTAGGACAAACTGCAGTCCCATCTTCAGAGACTCCTGCGAGTGCAGGCAGGCAGGCAAATGTTTTCCTGATTGCTATGTCACAGGAATGGAAAATGTCTTTCTAAAGATGTATGGTCTTTCCCATAGTTCTCAATAATCTAGTTCGAGTCCAGCCATTGAAACATTAAAGTGATCAAGGAGCTGGTCTGGACTCAGCCCACCCTTTGCTTCTGCAGGGTTACCTAGACACTTTGGGAGAAAGGGATGGAGCAAGTCCTTTCTTCTTCTTCCCATGACAAATTGGAGTTTAAAATGGCTGAATGGTCCCAGTTAATACCAATATCCAAAGAGATTGTGGGGATAGATTGAGATGACAGCTACCCAGTTTCCAAAGCTTTCACTTAATCAACAACTGTTTAAGTTATTTGGAAAGGAAAATCAATAGAAACACAGCTCCCACCATTTAAATAATGAATCTTTATCAGAAGCAGACATCCACTGAGTCCATGACATGCTTTCAATGCAAGGGATAAAAATCACCACACAGCTGTGGAAGTGACTGTGAAGAAAGAGAAGACTGCAACATTGGGGCACCAAACCCCTGAGTAATCAAAGTTAATTCCCCACTGCAAGTCAGACATCTCTCCTGTTTGATCACAAAAAAAGGGCAAAACCCTTCCTCTGCCCAAATTCACCTTTCTCAGTTTTTTGGAAATCACATTAAATACAGTTATTCTCTTCACCCTCACATGTGAAGTGCAACTCTTTCCAAAACTGCAGCCATTCAGCATTAGAAACGATAAAGGCATTTACTCCTTGTGGTAGTAGCAATTTTGGGGTGGGTCCACAGATGTCTGGTAGGGCACCAGGAGGAAGACCACTGGCCAGTCAGCAGACATGCCTTCGGTTCCCAGAGCGGCATCAAGATCTCCAGCATAAATTTCTGGAAGTCTTTGTGCTTCCAGCAGCAGCATCTGCCAGCACCATGACTGATCTCGGGGCTGTCCCAGCTTATGAGACTTTGGCTCTGTCACTTGAAGAAATGAACTGGGAACAGTCTCTCTGATTCACCTGCTTGCACTGCTGCTCTGGGATCTGCTCCTGCCCATCCTTCGCATTGGGTTTAATGAACAGATGCAGTTACTTGGTCCCTTTGATCTCTTTGCAGTGAGGAGGTGTCTGGGTGAGACACAGGAGACTTTTCTGGATGCTGGCAGGGCAGACTCTTCCTCAGGGAAGAGGAAGGGCTCCAGCATCCCTTCAGGGCAGGCAGCTGCAATCCTGTCCACAAGGGAAGCGTGGTCTCAACGCCAGTCACAGTGGAGGACACTGGTCCCTGGGTCTTCTCACAGAAGATGGGCTTGGGTTGGTGGCAAGTCCTTATGCAAGGAGAGAGCGTTAGCTGCAGTGTAGCGTTTGGGTTGACATCACACCAAGCCATCTTCCCGTTCCTGGCAGTGCTGAGCAAGCTTTTAGATACTCTGAGGGACAATGAGCTGTCCTTGGGTTAAAGCTGATTGTGCATTTCGGTAGCATATCTCAGACCCTGTAACTCCAGCTGGCTCAGCCTGTGGCTAGCAGCACACTGTACCATGCCACTGCATGGCATGCTTTGTCTGCTTTTGCCTCCTCTGCAGTGTTCCTGAACAGAAAATGCCCCAAATCCCATCTCTGGGACACCAAGCCTGTGGGCATATACATGATACTTCAGTTCAGAAACGGGACCACCTTGGGAAGTCAGTCCCAGTCCCAAAGCTGTGGGTGAAGACCACTAGGGCCAGTTACAAACCTTGCCCTCAGCCTTCATTCTTCAAAAAGAAAATGAGGCAGCCAAGGGTTCCCTCTACCTCAAACGAAAACTCATGGGGAGAGAAGCAGGTATGACCATTTCTGACCACTGCCCCTTCCTCCAGGCTTGGAGGCACTCCTGCCTTCAAGCGTGGGAAGCGGTGGAGCTGGCATCAGCATCCCTCCCTAGGTCCTTTTCTTCAGCTGATCTTGTACACCCATCCTCCCCTTCCCTCTTCCTGTGGACATCGCACCAGCCATGGGTGAAGGATCGCTCCTTTTCAGAAACCAGGCTGCCTTTGTTTGCTTTCTACCTTTCCTGTTTAGAAAAAATCTTCCCCAGTTGTCCATAAAGTCTCCAAGCTTCTCCTTCCACGGCTCATTACATTTATTGGCTAATTCTGCTATCGCCCCAGTACACGGGTCATCACCCGCATTTGTACACGTTTACATTTTCCAATTATTTCCTTAGTAGCTGTTTATCATTAACAGTTTTTACCCTGCCTGAGCTCTCTCCTAATCGCTCCGTCTTATTTCTTCTTTATTCTTTCTTTACAGAAAAAAGATTTTTTTGTTTTTTTAATAAAAGACGCTCACTATCTCGTCCGGTCATTCATTTCACCTCCTCCTTTTTAATGGTCCTGGTTTATCACCAACACTTCTTTTTACAAATATCAGGGGAAATAAGCCTTTCTTATCCCCCCATTAATTCCTATGGTGAGCAAGTATTATTTTGCTTTATTTTCTTTCAGTCTGTGATGATGGTGAGCCTGCAGTCAGGAAATGAAGCCCAGCATCCTCCTTCAAGGTGCCTTCAAGGGCGTTAGGAGCAGAGCTGTTTGGAGGGGGGAGTGATAGGACCCATTTGGGCTGCAGGCAGTCCTGACACGTGCACCAGGATGGTCCATGCGCTTCAGCCACACCGAGTTTTAGCGTTCCCTGTGTTAGTTCAGCAGATATCACAGGAGAAATAACTGAAGATCTAGAAATGGAGGCAGGACTTGTCTGTGCCCAGGGTTTCTCCATTGCAACTGAATCTGCTTCTTGAAGTGCCCTGACCCTGTCCCTCTTCTGTTGATATGGGTGACGGCTGGATGTGGTGACTGCCGTGACAGCCAGAGGGGACCAGCCCAGGGGACACAGGCAGCGTCCTTGCTGTGTCCCAAGGCAACCTTTGCTTCTTAGGGACACACAGAGTCAGTTGCTTGGCTTCATATATAGGCTCCAAATGTATAGACTTATTAGACTTATATCAAGAATGTATAGACTTATTAGACTCATATTAAACACTGCAGATAGTGCCTAATATGAGTAGCTGAAGGCAGGGGGAGTTTCTATTGTTTTGTAGGTGACAGGTTGTTGGCTTTTTTGATTCCCTGTGAAATAACCATGGTTTTATCACAAGCCTAATTCTTGATTATATTCAGCACCTTCTGCCGATTTAAGAAGAAAAAAAAACTCCCTTTGGGTTGCTCACCAAGAGTGAGGGACCCTCTCTCTTGCAGGACAAGGTGTGTCGGACCCTGCCCGGGAGAGTGACGGGCAGGTTGTAGCCATCACTCTGGTGAACTTGGGGGCCACACTCACACACAGGAGATTAGAGGCCAGACTATCAGTGTGGATGTATGTGGAGTAGCACTGATTTACTGTGCCTTGGGAGCTGGACCTATGCAATGCATCATTCTTTTATTTGGCTTCAAGGTTAAAGCAGTTTGCTTGGCTATCCCATTTCCTGCGGTCTCTGACCTCTCCGCTCCCTGTAGCATCTGAGCTTTGCCACCAGGCATTAAGCCATGTAACCAACATCTGGCAAGTGAGGTTCAGCCTCTCTCTCTTGACCTTCCCCGGGGAAGAAGTGTCCATCTGATGTGTAGTGTTTTCATAGCATGCTTTACATTTGAGTGTGTTAAGCCAGAAGCTTCAAAACATTGTGGTATGTTCCTAATATAGCAACTGTATATGTACAGATAATTAAACTGATGAGAGCATCCAGGAAGACCAGTATGCTTCGACTCCAAGCCCTTTAGGGGAGGGAGTATCTAATATTGCTGTATGTATGGAAAATCCAACAGTGGAGCCATCTTCCTTGATTACATCCCTAGGTATAAGTATGGATAAAGAAGACAAATGCACAAAAGCCTATGCACCCAGTATGCTTCTGAAGGTATCCCCCTTCCCCAGCACATGAGGATGTAGCTCTCATTGAATTTAAATGGTTTCTCTGCACTCCCAAATGGTGTAAAACAGGAAGATATAATTCTATGCATCAGACCTAGCCCAATATTGACTTTGTTTACTTTTATTGCTCTTAGATTTGCTAAAATCTGAACTATCTTATCACAATTCATAAGATGGTCATGTAGGTCTTGCATGGGTTTTTTTAATAAATTATTTTAATGTCTTTAGAAAATGTGCTACAAAAATAAGCATTCACTTAGCTCATTTAATATTTTCAGCAATGATGAGGTGACTTTGAGTCAGGATAGAAATTATCATCCTTATTCAGGAGAGATTTTTTGAAAGCAAACAGGACATAAGAATGCAGCTAAGCTAGTATGTCTTGGGAAATTATTTTGCCTTTTCCACATCAGTAATAAGAGATCAAGAGCATTTCCAAGCACCAATTTCTGCAGGCTGGATGAAAGGAGATGGACATTTCTACAGTTGATTTGAAACTGCATGAACTAGAGCGCTTCAGAGGTTTACAGCTGAAAAGATAAATGGATTGTGTGAGCTGTCCAATTTCATTATGTACCCTAGCCAAACTCTTTCTCTAATGTTTGATAGAATTATGATCAAATATTTCAAAATAAAAATGCTGACCTCTATAGAAACTGTTGTTGACCTTGTCAAGGTAGCTTTAATGCTTAAAAAGAATACCAACAATCTCTCAGTGATATAAAACTTCAACAGATGCTACCAAATCAAAGTATATATAGAAGGCAGCTGGTTATTCACACTGGCCGAGCTCTTATCAAACCCTGTTGTCGGCTGAGTGTGAAATGGATTCCTGCCACAGAAAGTTGGCTCTGAAACTCACTTCATGTTCAAAGTTTGATTTACCACATGTGATACAGTCGGATGATTTAAAACACAATTGATTTTCTTGCAGCAGTTGACTACCCTTTCTCAAAATTATACAGATCTCCAGAAACTGAAAGGCAAGTACATATAAAGACGCAAAATACTTTAAGTCAAACATTTACAATAGAGATTATCTGCATATATTTGTCATGTTGGAAGCCCTTTCTTAAACTAGGCCATATAACTTTCAACCCAGCATACTTTAAAGAATGACACATCCATATCTTTTCTCCTTTGCATTAAGACAAGGGTTTGAACCAAAGCCCTCTTAACTCCACAGCATGTGCAATTTGCATCTTGAGCTGTTTCAGTTTATTAATTTAAGTTGGAGATCTCCATCTAATCTGGTCTGTGTATCTATCACTTCTATATATTATGTACAAAGGAAGGTGAAAAATCCTCTGCAGACTCCATTTCTGTGATAAAAGCATGAGATATGCTTAATCTCACCAATATCTTTGCTTACTTAAATTGATTACAGATAATGGCAGTGAAATCTGAAATTCAACCAGTGACTCTGTTAGTATCTCTGTTGCAGGGGCAACTTTCACAGGGTAAATTGCAAAATGAGACTTTTATGACCCTTTGCAAGGACGAGGGAAAGAAGAATTGCCTGGGTACCCAGGCTTCTTTGGGGCCACTCAAAGGTATTGGAGTGTAGGAGCATGCTAAAAGAACATTTCCACAAAGCAGGAAACTTGTAACCAAGTAACAAAGGCAGCTGTGTTACGCCAACATAACTCAGAGGGGCATCACATCCCTGCTTTTCACAGTGGGAAGGAAGTCAAGAGCACCATTCCTTCCCTTCACCTGAAACGAGTCAGAGGAAAGAGACAACAGCTTGAGTTTCTCTTGTACTTGAGGGAGTCCGTGTCTAGGGACTGAACGTGAACCAGCACACAGCTCTGTTGCTTGACCAGGTTACAGTGTCCTTCACTGTGGGACCAAACCCAGGGAGGGGGACGTGTTCTGCCTGTTGGATTAAGACAGCATTGCAGGGGGCTGGCTGGCTGTGCTGCGGCTAGGTGACAGGCAGAAAGGATGGGACATCTGAGCTGTGTCCTGTAATCTCTGCAAAACGTTGCTACAGAACCTGCTACCACATGAGCTAATTCTTCTGTTTTAGGAATACGTGCAATCTGGGTTTGTTTACCTGATTGTGACTTACTGATGGCCAGTTTGGGAACGTCCTGTCTCAGACTTGGCTCATAGGGGAGGAAAATCAATGAATTTGTGCTAGTAGAAGAAACAAGTCAGAACTGGCTCACTGGTTCATGGACTCTGCTGGTATCCAGATGGTTAAACTCTCTTCCCCTTCAATGAAGTGATCACATCCATACTGACTTCTAGAAGTGGTTCCTGGTCCAACCTATCCCCCAAATGGTGCTTGGGCATTGCCTGGGAGAACATTAGCTCCCACAGGCCAGCACTGTGCAAATGGTACGGCAGTCTGGAGATCACTCAAGTCCATGTTGTTATTATTGTTACTGTACCATGTTACTAGTACTGACATAGCCAGTGCTGCTAAACCATGGGGATCCACGTACCAAATACACCCAGTCTCAGTTATGTGGAGATTAGGTGAACTAGGAGATGACCTTGAACTTGCTTTGAAGCACAGTTGATTCTGTCTTCTGCTTATGTGATTCTGATGGTCCTCAAGCAGGGCAAAATCCTTCTGCATATGGGTATCTTTCTTCTGCTCTGCTGATCTATTGTCTATATTCTTCTCACTTATACATAGAAATTTCATAAGTGTTTCATACAGAAGAAGATGGGAAGCTACTGAATAGATCATTAATAGGTTTAACACCTCAAGAATCATTTGAAGAGCTAGTGGATCTAGCCATCATAGTTGGCAATGGGTTTTTTCCTGCTTTGAGGGAACTGAATTTTCTTGAAAGTTGATTGTTTGGGTCCACATAAGTGGGTATCTTTTCTTTCCCAGTCTTTCTGAGTTTGTGCCTCATAAATTTGCTCTAAATTCCCTGAAAGCTCAAAGAAAATCTCAGTCAAAACTGTCAATTTTGGAATGTATTTTCATTAAAGTTGTATTAATCCACAGAATGCAGCTCCTGACAATAGTATAAAACCTCCCATGGAGTTCAGAGTAGTCTCCTGAAAACATAGTATTTGCTAGAGTAAACACATACCAAAGCAAGCAGCCAGCCAGGCTTGTCTTCAGGAGTGTCTTGTAAAGGACAAAACAGATTTGAAGTTGTGTTAGGTTTTGGAAGAAATGTAAAGAAAGATAGTACAAGAAGGATCTGTTTGCTCCAACCATCCAAAAACAAACCTAGAAAGTTTAAATAAAGAATAATAAAAGTTGCATGTGCAAATTGACTTGGGGCAACTTTTTAACTTGCTTCAGTGATGTTTTCATGGCTGATTAGATGAGCCAGCAGTGACCTTGGCAATGCTACAAAAGCAGTTTTTACATCAGTCAGCATAAGGAATTCCACACTTTCCATCAAATCCCTCCTTAAAAGGTACCTGCTTGCCCTTGCAGTCTGAGTTTGCTTCTGTGGTTGGCCAGATCTTCTTGCTCGGTTCATGCTCCTGGACACTATTCAGTTGGAAAGGACTCAAGGGCGGCTGCATATGAGATTACCATTCACAATCTCCCAAGGGGAATGTCAGGATTTTGACCCCTTGCTTTTGATTCTCAGGCCTCTGGAAATCCCATGCAAAGGGCTGCTTGAGCATGCACAGCTCAGCGCTCTGGCATTTGGGAGGTACACTGGGGGACAGTGGACCTGGCACAGATGCTCCGTGAAGGTGATGTGCATCCAGCCAGCACGTCCAGACTGCACAGCGCAGAGATTCAGACTCTTGGGGATCCCAGGAGGAAATACCTTACAGTGTGCTGTTCATGCTGGCACCCCAAGTAGCTGAGACAGACCAGGACATCAGTCTGAATGCCAAGCACAGCATCCTCTCCCTCTCCCCACCTCTGCAGGAGACAGCGATGCAGATTCCCACATGGGACGTAGCGCTCTAAGCAGCCACCAGATCTTGTGCTTCAGGTCTGTGGATGAAAAAACACATGTACAAAAAGCAGGGGACAGTCACAAAACTCCGCTCATCCTTCTTCCATCCTCAGCACATCAGCCAGCTCTCTCAGCTGTATGTATGTGTGGACATTAGCTGCTCCCAGCAGAGACAGAAGAAATGGAGCAGGCAGAGGGCTGAGGGGGGAAAGAGGAAAGCACTGAGGCTTTTGTCATGCATGAGAGAAAGGTTTGAGCGTGGAGCAGTGAGGGTGGGCAGATTTCCTGTCCCAGCACCAGTAGCAGCCGGCTGGTCTCTTTGGATGCAGTCACCTGAAAACTAGAGTCACAGGATGATACAGAAGAGAACAGAGAGGAATGGGGTCACTGGGCATCGATGCAGACAGACCCCATCTGAATGGGCCAAGTGTGCAGCTGCCTCTGCGTCAGGCAAGAAGGGGAGGGGGGATGTTACAGACCCAAGAGTGGTTTTTTCCTCTCACCAACTAGTTCTCATTTTGGCTTTGACATGAAATTGCCATGCAGACTTGGCCAGCTCATGATCTCTGCTTTCTCTGACTACAAAAATAGTTAAGCAGATTCACATTGCTAGCTAATATGCAGGGGAATTAGAGAGTGTCAGCAATAGCTTCTGACTTAAGATATGAAGTGTCAGGTATTAGCTGAACCCAGAAATGCAGCTATCTCTGATTATTTCTAAGGCAACTTGTCAGTAGAGTGTTTCTAATCTTTTTACCAAATAGTCTTATTTTAAAAACTTGGGGGAATTTTTCTGTTTTTGTCTCTCTGACCCTAATAAATCTTAATTCCCACAATTTGTGGGTGTTGATTTTCCAAAAAAAACATCACTGGCACTCTGTCACCACCCTCCACATTCCCGAGGAGGCTGCTGGAGGCAAGTTGTCTTATGTAAATGAAGAAAAGAGGTTTTTTGTTTTGTCTTTTTTAGAGCCAACCACTGGCTCTGGGAAAGAGGTGCTGCATGTGCCAGCGCGAGCAATGCTCCCACCGCTGGTCCCCAACACTGATGGAGTTCAGCTGTTTCGTGATAAAAAATAAGGCGTTGCCTCTCCAGGCATCTTGCATTTCAATGAATAATTTTTCACCCAGCCACAACCCAGCCTGCTCTGGTTATGTGCACTCCATATATTGACACAGTAAGGCGGAGTTGAGGAATGGTGGATCTATCCCATAAGGGGAATTGCAACCCCTAAAGCCTTCAGCCTGAGCGGTTTTGTACAATGTTATTACGCTGCATTCAGATGAGATGATAGCTGAAAGGGCCGTTATTTGGTATTTACATAACATTACCATGGAGCGACTTTGGATTTTTCTTTTCTCTGAAGTGCGTAAAATGGGTTAAACAACGGGATGACAGAACTGTTGGCAGACCCAATTTGACAAGAAGAGAATTGTGAGTGAGTGACAGTTCAATGGTCCCTGGATGAAAGATTTTGGTGTTTCATGCACAAGAAGGCAGGGGCGGGAGGAAGTTACGGTCTGTAACTATCATGGGGTAATGTACTGCCTAATGCATATGGGGATAAATGGGCTGCTGGCCTTCAGCAGATAAGGCTGCTGGCCACTGAATAACCAACTACTCGAAGAACAGAGTGGGAACACAAAGGATCTATAAGGGTATCTTTACTGCCCTTATTGCCACGGTGTTGGAGCTTTCTGGCTAGTTTTAGCACATGATCTAATTTGGGGGCGGGGGGTGGTGGTGGTGGTGGTGTAAGACCTGGAGTTTGCTCCATGAACAAATGATAATAGTTGGTGGAGGGGAAGAATTGTGTTCAAATCATTGTTTTGCACTTTTATTTCCTCCTGATTACACTGCCCAAGGCTCAAGACAGGCGAGAGCCTTGCTGGCTGATGAAGAAGCATTGTACCACGCTGGGCACGGCCAAGGCAGGAATTACTCTGTATTCATGCAACCACTTCTTTTTCCACCTCACCTCTCCTGCTGATGGACTGGCCACCCCGCACACATCCCCCAGCCTACATTTCAACTCAAACCACCAAAGAGATATTTTTCAAATGTCCAACCTTTAAACATTTAGCAAAATTGGACCGAATCAGTAAGACTCAAGAGGCTGGTTTGAACTAGACACATTTCATGGTCTGACGTGCAGAAACCAAACCTGCTTGCGAACTCGCCGGACAGCATCTGCTATGTCTGCACTCATAAATAAAATAGGTCGGACCTCACTGGCTGGGCTGGAAGCCACATGGCACAGCCTGGCTTGTGTTCCTAGGGGTAAATGCCCTGTCTCTCCCAAGCAGGGTGACCATCCTTGGGACTGTGTCTGGTCTGGGTTATGACCTGGTGGCTTTGGCTTGGAGGGCATCAATGAGCCAGCCTGCACCTGCATGTGCTCACAGTTAAACACCAATGATTTGAGTCCCAGAGCCTACACCTGGCCACAGCTGGGTTATAGCACAGAACTGCTGAGCACCAGTACTGCAAACAGTATTTAGCATTGCAGCACTGGGCATAGCAGGGTCTCATCTTTATATTCTCCTGATACATCTCACTGTAAGTCTCAATAGCAAGGAGACAGTGGATGGTAGCAGTCTTTTTAATCTAATGAAACAAGGCATTACTAAGTGTGATCTAGTTACCTGGTTCCCACAGTTCAGTGTGTCTCTGTACTGGATGGATTTTGGGCGGCGCACATCTGTCCATATGTTCAAACTATGCATTTCCCAGAAACCTTCTGCCATGGAGAATTAGGGAAAATCTATGAAATGGGGGAGGGGGAACAAATAAGCTTGTTTGACAGTTAATAAAACAATAAAATATACTTTGTATGTGCCTGCGTTTCTAGGGACATACCAGCAGCTGCTAATACCATGTCATCTGTTTTTTATTCATGGCACTGCTGGACTGTGGATACGTAATCTTTCTCTATAACTCACTCATTTCTAAGCTTAATGGGAAGCTGTCACTGAGAAACATGCTCCTCTGCCAAAAGTGGGCAGCCTGTCTTTCCACGGGGGAAACACATGACTCTGGAGTTCCTCAGGCTGCTCAAATCCCAGTAACATTGTCTTTTAATTATATTGAATATTTAATACTGGAATACTTGTGTTCCTGCTTTATTTTCCACAATAGCTGTCAAAAAGATCTTCTGAAGCTATGCAGAAATCCTTGCACTTCTCTGATTTTGCTGGTTGAGATAGGCAGATGTTTACTTCCCCACTGAGACAGCCAAGGCATGCATGGCTAGGTGAGATGAGCTCCCAACTGCACCCAGGATGGCACTTGGGCTACCTGGTTTGCAGCTCCCAAGGAGCCCCTCCTTGGATGGCATCACTGCTCTCTCAGAGCAGGATTTGCCTCGAGTCAGGTTAGATATTTACAGTGCTGATCCTCAGCTGAGTCAACCACCATGCCCTCCTGGAAAGAAATAGCTATTTGTAGGAATTTGGGCTGGTTTTAGCATGCGATTAGTTGCTCCTTGAAACTTATCATAGGATCATAGAATGGTTTGGAAGGGACCTTTAAAGGTCATCTAGTCCAACCCCCCTGCACTGAGCAGGGACATCTCCAACTAGATCAGGTTGCTCAGAGCCCTGTCCAACCTGGCCTTGAATGTTTCTAGGGCTGGGGCATCTACCACCTCTCTGGGCAACCTGTTCCAGTGTTTCATCACCCTCACAGTAAAAAAATTCTTATATCTAGTCAGAATCTGCCCTCTTTTACTTTAAAATCATTATCCCTTATCCTATTACTACAGGCCCTACTAAAAAGTCTGTCCCCATCTTTCTTATAAGCCCCCTTTAAGTACTGGGAAGGCCACTACAAGGTCTCCCTGGAGCTTTCTCTTCTCCAGGCTGAACAACCCCAACTCTCTCAGCCTGCCCTCACAGAGGAGGTGTTCCAGACCTCTGAGCATTTTTGTTGGCCTTCTCTGGACCTGCTCAAACAGGTCCACATCTTTCTCATGCTGAGGAGCCCAGAGCTGGACACAGCACTGCAGGTGGGGTCTCACCAGAGCAGAGTAGAGGGGGAGAATCCCCTCCCTCGCCCTGCTGGCCATGCTTTCTGTGATGCAGCCCAGGATGCAGTTGGCTTTTTGGGCTGTGAGAGCACAGTGCTGGCTCATGTCCAGTTTCTCATCCACCCATCCATGCCCAAGTTCTTCTCCACAGGGCTGCTCTCAATCCATTCATCCCCAGCCTGTATTGACACTGGGGGTTGAGTGATACCAGAGCTTGTCCTTTCCCAGGAGCAGGACCTTGCACTTGGCCTTGTTGAACCTCATGAGGTTCACATGGGCCCATTTCTCGAGCTTGTCCAGGTCCCTGTGAATGGCATCTCATCCCTCAGGCACATCAGCTGAATCACTCAGCTTGGTGTCAAGCTTCCTCCAGGCTACAAGAGATTCTTCTCCCCAGAAGCCATCTTTATCCTCCTCCTTCCTGTGGCTAATATATGCCCATAACATATCAGCATTGTCACTAAACGTGTGTGACAATGACCATGGCTGGTGTTAGGAGGCACCAGAATGGGTTTTGCATGTCACCTTATGTAGCAAAGCCTTGCTCTGGGTCACCTGCATCTCACGTCCTCCTTTTCCTCTCTCCAGCACTGGGGATGTTTCCTGTGAGCAGATCCCAGCCTGCTCCCCCCAGGGGTCCAGCAGCCCATGTTAGTGGGCTCATGCTAATGAGAACTCAGCCAACAAATACATGAAAGAGCTGTGATATTCCTGTTTTTTTGACATTGAATCAGTATGACTCATCCCTCATGCACTCTCCATCTCCCCTTTCCAAGGTGCTCTCAGGCTTGCCCTTCCCCTCCCTACTTGCCTGTAGTGCTTGCTGTGCTCCGTCATTATTCAGGAAAGTTGCCTTCATGTCTAATTGGGAAGAGACACCTGTATAGAGTGCACCTGTATATAGTGTCTCTGTACAGAGGTAAGTGCAGTGCACAGGAGAGACATCCCCTGTGGTTAATTTGTCAGTGCTGAATGCTCCTTAAAATAGAGCCAAGGAGATAAAGACAGAGCTTGGGAGTTGCATGCACTGAAGTATTATTGGTGTGGTTCTCTCTGCAGCCCAGGGTGTGGGGGCTCCTTAAGCAATGGGGAAATGCAGAGAGGCAGCCCTGGGCACGTCAGCCAGCTGTGATCCCATACATACCTTCTTGCACTGTTTTTGGTGCCTTTTCATAAGTTTTCTTAGTGCAAATTCAAGTCACAGAGCTGCTACTGAGGTTCAGTTCTTTCCCTTCACCTCCTGACACCACTAATAAAGCTCTCCCTTTCCTCTAAGTCATTATTTGAACAAACTTAAGTTGTCGTGGAGCGGAGGGAGGGAGGGTGATCACAGCCTCAAGGCTGCAGGAGCTGGTGCTGCAGAAGAACCCTGGCCATGTGCTCGCTGTGCTCCTCTGAGGCAGAAGCTCTTTGCAGTTGCAGAGCATTATGCAGCATTTCAGATAAACCTCTCGGGCATGGCCCAGGGCACTGTGAAGGGTGTCTGAGTCATTGTGCTAACAAGGAGGCAGCCCCTAACGAATCCACCTCTGCTCTCCTGCCTCTCCAGGAGGGAAGGGAGAAACCTCAGAGTGCTCCCTAGTCAGGTTTGTCTTCACAGGAGTTTCTCACTCTACAGATGACCAGGAATCTGCTGGATGATGCACTGATCCATCATGCCTGGCAGGTGGATCCGTTGACTCAGTATTGGGGTATTAAATTTTGTGTCAAGTGTTGTGTTTGCAAGTCTCAAGATAGCCCAGGCTGCAAAATGTTGCTTGCCCCAGGCTGGAGTAGGGACTGGGGAGTACAGGTAGGGGTCCAGAGCTGTGAAAACACTTGGCTCACTGCCATCCAGAAGAGCCTCAGGGAACAGTGTCTTTGGCTACGAAATGGCTGATGTGTGTGTCAGACTCCACTAAATAGGAGCATGGGTCCCACAGCCCTTCCTCCTGGCAGGGAGAGCGCTCACCAGGAGCAGGCTCTTCACCCCCAGGGCCACAACTCCAGTGTGTTGGGACCACAACTGGGGCTTTGCTGATTTCTCTAGTAAAAATAACAGTTGATTTTACAGTGCATTGCTTTTGTGTGCATTTTTGTAAAGAAGGTCCTGTAGTGGGAGGGAGCAGCAGGGGAAATCCTGGCTGAATAATACTGTTCTGACAACTCACCCCCACCAGTAAAAGATGCTCAGCCCTTGAGGCTCCAGCTGAAGGGTTTCTGCTGGTGTACCCCATCCCAAATCCAGGCCAGCCAGGCTGTAGCTCTGACATGCTTCCCCAGGCTGCTTTTTCTGATGCAGGTTCCGTGGAGGATGCCAGGAAGGTGTGGGTAGGAAGGAAAAGAAGAGGAACAGATACAGAGGGGTCTCAGCAGCTGCCTGGGCAGCTCACAGTGCACCACGGTCCAGCTCTGCAGCTTTGCATCATTAAGGACACGGCTGGGTTTCTGGTTTGAATGCCACCTGTTATTCCTGATTTATGCCTGTGGGATTCACAAGCTATCTTGCTGACCGTCCCATTATATTGTATGTAGAAGGTCCTGGGCCCACTTTTTATTGATTTCCCTGCTCTCAGAGACCAGTCCCCATCTCCTTCACTGTGTCTGTGACAGAAGTTTTATTATCGCAAAATGAATATCCTCTGGAGAAAGAAGGGCAGAAATTAATAATGAATTAAAACAACTTGCCACAGGCATTGCTAATGAGCTCTTTGTCTGCGAGGCTCACATGAAAGGAGGTCATTGCTCAGCCGCTCCCATTGCGAAGGACAAGCAGATTAACATTGAGCGCATGGGTCTCTCCTGAGACAGCAGGACGGGCTGCAGCTCGGCCAGCCCAGCTTGTGCCTGGCAGAGTTCTCCTGCCCTTATCCCTGCTGTGCCGGTTTGTCCTGAGGAGTCTTTGCTACCTGGAGAAGATACCTTCCTCCTCTCCCCTCTGAAAACTCAGGTTGCCCATCTGTGTTGGGAAGACATGGGAGTCATCCCACTGGAAAGGACAATAACCTTGCAGAGAGTTTAAGAGAGTGGAAAGCAATCCTGGAGGGGACTAGCAGGGCTTAACTTCACTGCTGTAAACCTCTTCAGGGATGCTGGCCCAGTAACTAACCTGGCACCGCTCCAGTGCTGGGTCTGCATCTATTGTTCTTTGCCCTTATCTTGCAAGGCAAAGGGTTACTCTGTCTTATCTGCTACCACAGGCTTTGGAGGAGGCCCCACGGCAAGGGCAGCTGAGATCATGGCCCTGCCGAGCCCCGAGGGCAGGAGGGGAGCTGTGCTGGGAGAGGACCAGATGCCACTGGGCAGTAGAGAAGAGAAAGCTCTCGCATCATGCCGACTGACTCTCCGTGGCTTTTTCAGCAGCCAGGTCTCACTCAGCACGTTGCATCTACCCACCTTGCCTGGGGAGGGTGGCTGAAGGCAGGTGCTTTCAGGTGCTGCTCCTCACTCGATACCGAGGGCTGGATGCAGCAGTGTGTGGGGCAAGGGATGCTGGGCATCACTTCTCCATGATGTGGCCGGGCATCAGAAGGGGATTTTACCCCTTGCCCAGTGACCCTTGTGACAGTGCTGGCTGGCTGGAGACGAGGGACCCATCACTTCCCCGTGTCCACGGGCAGCCTGTTTCACATCAGCCATTTATTGTGCTGTTCTGCTTTCTTGCAAAATATGAAAGTCCAACCTATCCCCCAAGTGCTTAACCCCAAGTGCTGCTGCATTTGAGGTATTCTTTGTCACCACCTTTCCCCGCCCTTGTCCTCTCAGGTGGGACACCAGGAAGTCTGCCCGATGGCTCGCTTCCTTGCTTGGCAGCACAATTGCTCATTTATCAAATAACTGAGTCACTCCAGAGCTCTGGGAGCCAGGCAGTGCCAGCCACACAGTGCTGTGCCTGCAGTGCACTGCATCGTGGGGATGCCCAGATTCACTTCCACCCAACAGTGGCCTTGGCCATGGAGTGGTCAGTCCTGCCCTCCCCTATACCCATCACTGGCCATGGATTCCCACCCCTCCTCTTCTGGTAGCAGTAGGCTGGAAAGAAATATCTTTATGGTGCAGAGAGAGTTTGGCCAGGTCAGGAGAGAAAGGAGCAGAGGAAGCTTGGGCAAGGGTGAGGGAAAAGCAAGATTTACACTCTCAAACAGCACATTGACAGGCACAAACCCCCCTTCCTCTCTCTCCTTCAAAAGTTTGTGTTTGTTTGTCTGTTGATAAGATGAAATCTCATCCATTGCCCCTCAGCAAGTACCTACACTGAGCTCATGTATTTCTGAATTCACATGGCAGTCTTACCATCCCCTTCATCACAGTATCTGGGTACCTCATGAGTCAAATTGTAACTTGTCCTTAAAGTGCTCCGGCAAAGGGAGGTTCATCACAGGAGACAAGGATGATGTGAATGTCCATCTCACCCAGCACAATGCCAGGAGAGAAGTATCTGAGGAGTCTCCAAAGAGACTGGTGTAGCTCATTTACTCTTTGCTTGAGTCCCTGGAGAGACTCAAGGGGACAAAGGACATGACCACGACTCCACACCTGGTCTACTCGGCTCTGAGCACCATGTGGGAGTTAATTCAGGAGTCTGTGAAAGGCAATGCAGCAGGCTGTGTAGACACAGCAGAGACTCCAAAGGTTGTGTCTGAGGTGTCTGATTTGGGAATTAAAATAAAGCTAGTTACATCCCACCTATTCGTTATCCGCCAGGCTGTTCCTCCTACACAGCAACTTATCTTGTATTTGGAGGCTGGTTTAAGCCAGTGCTGCATTTAGGCACAGCTATTGCTTCTTTTTTTGATGGCATGACCTAGAAACTACCCTTGAGTTGGGTGCACAAAGGAGCAGCATGGACATTCCTGGTACCTGCCCTAGGACATAGCGGGGAGATGGGTCAGTGGAGGACAGTGTAACGCTCACATGAATGCCAGGGAAGTATCCTTCAAGTTTGTCTTAGCTGTGTCAGATACTATGACAGTGCTGGGTCTAGGGACAGTTTTAGAGAGAGGTTGAGAGTCTTATGAATCCATTTGGGAGTTAAGTACACATCAGGGTTTTTTTCAACACAAGCTGTGTTTGTATTTACAGGACAGAGCAGTCAATTAGGACAGCAGGGTTCTCAGGTCTCCACCACCCATTTTCTGCACAGCCTTATCATTTCATCTGTATTTAACAACAGGTTCACGTCTGGGGTAATTCTGACTCAGCTGCTTGGCAGACTCATTGGAGCAGTCAAGCCTGTAGACAGCTTTATTTTCACTGAGGCTTGCAGCACAGAGGTTTGTAGACCAAATCCTTACGAGCAGTCACCAGGGAACATGGTTGAGATCTCTGACCCCAGCTGTGCCAGTGCTGCTGTAACCATTGCAGCTCTGGGATCTGGGGCTATTACAGGCTGTGGGATCACAGGCTGCAGCTACCTGGATCCTTTGTACCTGTTTCCTACCAGTGACGGTCAGGACAAGAGCTCTGTTATGGGCAAGACTTCAATAGCCCAGTAGGAAACACAGGAGCTCAGTAGATATGATGAAAATTCAGAGGCAGGAGGACACATTAGACTTAAAAGTCAAATAAGGTTTTGCAGAAAAGGTAGTAATGCACCATCCTCTGTATGGAGTGAATAGTTCCTCTGAGCTTAGCTTTTATGCTCTTACAAAAGGGTATTTTGAAAGTGTGTGTTACTTTCCTCTCTTTCCTTCCAAGTGCCTAAATTTGAGGATATATCCTTATCTGACAAGTAATACTGAATGGGAAACTATTTTGTTCTGTCATTTACTTCTCATTTGGTCCTGTCACATCCTATCTTTTGGCACTATGTATTTTCTTAGTGTTATGAGCATATATCTGTGCTGTGTGTGAGAGAGTGGGTGTCTGAAATGTGTTTTCAAAGGTCCTTGATAAAAAGCTTTGACAACTAAAATTATCAGAGAGGCATGAGTGAGCTGGTCATGGTAGATCTGAACACTGTCAGGCAGTAGATCATCTGTCTTCAGAGACATTAAGCACTGAAGAGGTCAGAATCACCAGGGTTTTAGTATTTACTTAGGAGGAAAAGTTACTGCTCTTTTCACAGAGCTAATGCTGCTTGCAGATTTAGCTTGAACACCAGAGGGAACATAAAAGCAACAGCAGTGGAATACCTTCAAGCATATCTGTCCAAGTCCTCCTCATTAATCACTTTCTTTCATTCTTGTTTTCCAGCCAAAGCTTTTGGCCAAGGAGTTGCTTGACTTGGTGGCATCTCATTTCAACCTGAAGGAGAAGGAGTACTTCGGAATTGCATTCACAGATGAAACGTAAGTGCGAGAAATCAAAGACCTAAGAGGCAACTCTTAGATCCCAAGAAACCTTGACAGTTTTGTCCTAAGCAAAATGACCAGCATAGAAGACCTGTGTACCCCAAGGTCCTAGACCAAGGTCTAGTGGACCGCACACCAGTCTGTCCTGTACTGCCTCTTCTTTAGAGGGCTGGAGGCTTCTCATGGCAAGTTAAGCATGGCCACAGGTGTACAGAGGCAGTAACAATCCCTTCCTAATCCCTAAATGGTGTCATTTGGCACTGGTAAAGGGTTAGTTTAATCTATCATGTATTTAAGATCTACTTGCTGGTTCAAAATTATTAACAAATTGGCAGAACTGTTCAATTAAAGTGTTAAGTTTATTCACTCAAGCAGGCTTAAAAGTAATGCTAAATTATTTCAAGAAAAGCAAAAACCAACCTCACAAAATTACTCTATTATTTCTGATGTTTTAGATCCCAAATTAGAGTTTCTTAAAAAAGGGAAAGACGAAAGTGTGGGAAAGGAAGAGATTGCCAAATTTAACATCAATGAAAAGCATTTTAAAATATAAAATTTCCATTGTGGAAAGCATGTGACCTTACCAGGAATCACAGAACAGCCTTATGGCTGAGCTAAACTAAAGGATGGGACCCTGGCACTGCCGTCACCTCATGCAATATTGGGTTGTTTGCCTTGAACCCCAGCTCCCAGACTCCTGGTTTTACCACAGAATTTGAGGTTTTGTCTCAAGACAGGCTATTTCTACTCCCTGTTTAAAAGGCAAGTATAAAATTAGCACTGGAGAAACACTAAAGGTCTGCCAAATGCTAGGATTAGTCCTAGACTGTGATTCTCAGTGGTACTGCACAGTCCTTGCTACTTGTTTGCAGCTGCCTGTTTTCTCTCTGTAGTTAGGCTGTCCTCAGCATACAGACTATGCCTCATATGTGCACCCACCATATTCCACCTTGGTTTGCAATAGGGTTTGGTTTTGTATTTTAATCAGGAAGAGGCTTCCTGCACCTATATTGTTTTTGAAAACCAAAAATTTCAAGCCAGTGCTGTGTTCCCAGAACAGCTGAGTCAGCAGTATTGCTGTCATGAGCCAGCTCTGCTCTCCTGCCGAAGTGGCAGGGAAATATAAATTATCTGTTGGAATAATGATTTGGGATCGGGTAATCAGAGGCTGCTGCATAATTGCATGAACATATCCACATTTATCTCAGCAGCGATCATGCCTCTAGAGCCAGTTCCTTTGGCAAGTGCCTGCCTTGGGCAGCCTGAAGCCATCTCAGGACACAGCTCCCAGGATAGAGGAATGCTGGGCTTCAGGCATGTGCAGGAGCAGGACCAGAACCAGAGGAGAGCCCAGAATCCATCCCATCTCACTGACACAAGAAGTTCAGCCCTGTAGGAGATCTCCAACCCAACACAAGTTAATGAGACTGGTCCTCAGAGGAGGAACAGCAGGAGGTACTGGCAATTTATAAACAGGAGGAGGAAATTGCTCCTCACTAAGGTGTTATTTCTTACTGGAGAGACCAAGTTACTTAGTGGCGCTGCCTAAGAGGGGCAGGAAAGCCATGCAGGGAAGCCAAAGTAGACTAAGAGATTAAAATGTTCATTTAACAGTCCTAACAACACAGGTTAAAAAGAGAAACACATGTCAGACTGCAACCAGATAGCAGCTGAGCAAGTCCCAGCTCTTGGCACAGCTGAGTGGGCGCAGGGCTCCCTTGGGAGTGCAAAGGAAGCTAATGAGGAGGTATCAGCAATAAGAGAGAGCCCAGCCTCCCCTGGGGCCTCCAGGTTTAATGCAGAGCAGTGTGAGCAAAGATCTGGGTTAGTGATGGGAGGAAGCACAAGAAGCTGACAGAGGCTGTCGAGGCAGTGCTCAGAGATGCACAGCGGCTGCAGATGGATGTGCATCCTGCAATCCTGGACAGGATTTCAAAGGGTGAGGTGATGGCATCTACTCGCTTGGTCACATTTTGACCTGTAATCAAGATAGAACAGGGTTCTCATTTTAGGAAATGCTCAGCCACCCCAGATGAAGATTTGGGGACATTCTCATTAAATCTTGTCGCTTTGTCTGTCTCTACAGCGACAAAATCTAGTAAACATAACCCAGAAACATCCCAGTAAATCCTAGCTTATATGAAGCTTGGTCTGCAGTCCTTCTATTGTCCCATAGTGAGTCTGACCTTTGCACTGAGGCTACTTCAGTGCTGTGAAAATAACCTTGACAAAAATATTTCCTCTTCAGTTGTTAGAAGCTTTGAATACAGCAATTGTTTTATTTGACTGAACACAGACAAAAATATGTACTTGTGGAATTGGACTGGATCTTGGAAATAGATGTCCCATGTCGACTTCAGAAAATAAACTGGGCTGTCTATATGACAGATCTTAACCTGCAATATGAAATGCAAGTTTAAAAAAATCCTTTCTTCAAAAAGTCTGAAAACCAGTCTCTTAATGTGTGTTTGCACACAGCCCTATAGCTGATACAGACCACAAAAAGAAACAGCCCTTTAATTCTGTGACGCAGGCCCTCAGGGATTTCATTCTCTTCGCTCTTTACTGTTTCCATGTGCCTTACTTGAAGTGAACTCATAACCAGCTAAAACAGATCAAGCCTGGTTCATAAACGTAGTCTGGGGTTGGCTAAATTGCAAGTTTAGTAAGAAGAAAAGCCACTAAAGTATTAAATCAATTCTTCTATTTAAGAGTAAAAGCTCTATCAGAGTAATTTATTTAGAAATTATTTGGACTGGGGATTTCCATTCATTAGTTGTGCTCTATCATGACAACCTAAGAAGAAAATCAATAGGAACAACCTTTGCGTTGGCAACTTAATAGTTTCTTGTGATAATATAGGGTCATTACTGCATTCAGCGTGACTAAAATTAGATTGTCAGACGATTATGGAGGAGAGAATAACGCCTCCTATTTTAATGATCATAGGAACGCTTTGTGGTGTGAGCCATTAACTGCGGGAGAGCACAGGTCAAAAGGGTGTCGTGCAGCACATGGCACCAAGCTTCACATGAAGCCAGAAGAGCTATCACAGGATCACAGAATCACAGAAATGTATAGGTTGGAAAAGACCTTGAAGATCGTCCAGTCCAACCATCAATCCAACATTAACAGTTCCCAGCTACACCAGATCCCTCAGCGCTATGTTGACCCGACTCTTGAACACCTCCAGGGATGGGGACTCCACCACCTCCCTGGGCAGCCCATTCCAACGCCCAACAACCCCTTCTGGAAAGAAATGCTTCCTAGTATCGAGTCTAAACCTTCCCTGGTGCAACTTGAGGCCATTCCCTCTTGTCCTATCGCTTGTTACTTGGTTACAGAGACTCATCCCCAGCTCTCTGCACCCTCCTGTCAGGGAGCTGTAGAGGGCGATGAGGTCTCCCCTCAGCCTCCTCTTCTCCAGACTAAACCCCCCCAGTTCCCTCAGCCGCTCCTCGTATGACCTGTGCTCCAGACCCTGCACCAGCTCCGTTGCCCTTCGCTGGACACGCTCGAGTCATTCAATGTCCTTTTTGTAGTGAGGGGCCCAAAACTGAACACAGGAATCGAGGGGCGGCCTCACCAGTGCTGAGTACAGGGGTCAGATCCCTTCCCTGTCCCTGCTGGCCACACTATTGCTGACACAAGCCAGGATGCCATTGGCCTTCTTGACCCCCTGGGCACACTGATGGCTCCTGTCCAGCCGGCTGTCAATCAATAGCCCCAGGTCCGTCTCTGACTGGCATCTCTCCAGCCACTCCTCCCCAAGCCTGTAGCGCTGCTGGGGGTTGCTGTGGCCCAAGGGCAGCCCCCGGCATTTGGCCTTATTGAAACTCCCCCAGTTGGGCTCAGCCCATGGCTCCAGCCTGTCCAGGTCTCTCTGCAGAGCCTCCCCACCCTCGAGCAGATCAACACCCCCCCAACTGGGTGACAGCTGCAAATTTACTGAGGGTGCACTCTATTGCCTTGTCTAGGTCACATATGCTGCTTGATTAAGAGTGAAAAGGAATGGGGAAAGGTGAGGGTTTTTTTAGTTCAGCCGATTATGAATCTCCGCTAACCACACTTCCCCTTGGCATCAGCTCTTCCAGATTCACTGAGAGCAAGTGGTCAAGATTACCCTTCTGTTAGCCACAGACACCCCATCTGGGCCATGGACAGATTTTCCACGTCCTTTACTTATCCTTAGATGTGAGTCACCTGCTCCATGGAAAACTACCAACTTTTGCATCTCACAGCTCCCTATCTCCATGGGTCCAACGAAAAGCTGATCCAAACCCTTTTGCTCCCTCTCTAGAGGAGAACCTGCAGAGCAGCTTCTTCATCTAGCTAATATATAGGATAAAATCTGCAAGGCATTGAGGCCCCCATTATTTGTGATACACTTGTGCTAGAGACTATACTGACATGATGAGAGTGCCTGGTGTTAAGACCAGTTCCTTTGTCACCAAGTCCACCATTTTGCAAAATCTGTATAGTTACACTCTTATAGCTCCCTGAGCTTTGCAGCCCTTTCAGAAGTATTTCTGCTGAAGGATTAAGACCTTAAATGAGAAAATCTGTGAGCTTAAAGGGCTTTTTTGTTTCTGTCATGACTGATGAAAATGTAAAGTAGTTTATATGGTTTCTATTATGAGAATCAGTGTTTTTCAATGTCAGTTTAATTCAACATGATTTTGATACTGAAGGGGCATGAGTTGGTTTATTAGTCCAAATACCTTTATATCACAAATCAGTGTGAATCCACTTTTCAGAAAACTGGATACTAACCAGGAAAACTGTATAAACAACCACCTTCAGGCAAAGTATTCATTGATGTACGATCTTTACTGAAAGCCCTGATAAAATAAAACAGAACTACTGCATGCAATCAACAATATGAACCCTGGGCACCAGAATCCATACACAGTCTGTAACCTACATGGACCCAGTTTCTTTTTCTAAAAGTGATTATGTATTTGTTATTGACACATCAGTTTAACTGCCAACAGGAGTACAACAAACAGAAAAAATGATCTGGCCTCCAATATTCACCCTCCCTATAGGTCACCCAGAAGAGTTTGCACCATTGTTTGTTAATACACTGATATAAATACCCAAATGAACAAATCAATGGTGATAATGAAACAAAAGCTACTTTGTGTCTCTAAATTGAACCGTGAAGGAAATCCAGCTAGACACAAGCATGTATGAATGGGATCCTAGTGCAAGCTGCCTAAATTGGTCCATGAAAACTGTCAGAATCACTAGATGCCTAAGGTTATGTGCCCATCCTTTTCTCTGTTTTACATGGGATTGTGCTCCATGAATAGTTCTGCTGAAGACAAGAAGACAGCTTCCAGAGCAAAGCGTTCTGTGGTGTAACAGCACTGGAGTTTGACTCCCCCATAGACGACATTTCACAGGCAGATGCCAGTGACTGTCCACTGCTGTCCTCTACATGCCACACATGCACGCTTGAAAACAAGGAGTTAGGTGACGATCTGCAGTGCAGAAGCTCTCAGTGATGAAAGATTATAAGTGGTAATTGAGTACAGTGAGCAGTTAGCTCCTGGCAGTGATTTAAGTGACCTTCCTCCTCTGAAGGTTCTTTAGATTTAAACTCCATGCAGATGAGAGTAATGAAACTCTCCAATGCAAAATCTCGGTGGCAATTAAATGTGTTATTCAGTACACACAACTATGTATGTGTGCAACGTAAATGTGTGACCTGATATGCATATGTATATGCATATATTCTTTTTGTACTGATTATATCAATCAGTTTCTCAAGTTACAATGAAGTGAGAATGAAAAGAGCAAGTCTTTTAAAAAAAACAAAAACCTTGAATTATTGTTCTGTGCACCATGGCTTCTCAACCCTTCATTGTACATGTTAGGCAAACCCAGACATTTCTGTTGAATAAACATAAAGGTAGACACTAAGTCCATTGTCAACAAATCGGTCTCAGTGGGAACGGGTATGTAACACCATCAGCTGCTGGTGGCTGCTACTTTGGTGATACAAATGCAGCTGGACAGGTTCAGGATAGGATGTCAGGCTTAGTGTGGATTTTCCTTGCTCTGACAATGTTTTGTACTTTGGCCTATATGGTTAAATGCTTGTTTTGTACTTTGGCTAGGAATGGGTGAGCAAGTCTAGTTTCAATCACCATGTGTGCTGGGGCCTTCACAGTTAATTTTAGCCTTCCTGAGTTCTGTTAAAAGAAACATAACAGCACTTCAGGACAAAAAAAAAAAAAAATTAGGAAAAAGGACATATTTCAAGATGGTGGATGCAGTGGGAAATGTGGACACCTCTAATTTTTGGGTACCCAGCCTGAGAATTTTTCAGTGGGGCTTATTTTCTGACAGACTATAGCATCTGTCTTCTAGAAAACAAGACTTGTTAAAGTACTGAGCTGTGCAGAACAGCAGGGCATGATGCTGGGATCCCACACTAGGACTGGGCGACTGCATCCCAGCAGCAGGAATAATGGAAGGAGACTCCATCATGCTGCATGCCCAGCCTGCTGAGAACAAGACCAGTGAGGTATTCAAGTTGAGCCCCAGTGAAGCTGACTGACTGGCTGGAGTGGCTGGAATTCTTTCATGCTGCTCTTCAGGCGCTCTCCTGCTGATCTGTGATCCCTCTCCAGGCTCTGGGCATCTATTGCAGGCACTGGCATCAAACGGGTAGGGGTGGGATGGGTTGCCGTTCCCCTCCCCTGGCAACTTTAGTTTAAAGCCAGCTTGGCAAGCTTATGACTGAAGATGCTCTTCCCTTTCTCTGACAGATGGACCCCATCAGCCCCCAGTAAAACAGGTTTCTCAAAGCAAGTCCCATGGTACCAGAGTAGCCAAACCCCTGGCTGTGGCACCGGTCCCATAACCATGTGCTGATTTGCCAGATTCAACTGGCTCTTTCAAATGCATTCCCTTTGACTGGGAGGGCTGATGAAAAAAACTACCTGCACTCCAGAGTCCCTTCACTGCTCCCAGGGCTCTGTAATCCTTGATAAACCTCAGACTGCTCCCGGTTGTATCATTGCTGCCCATGTGAAACAGCAGCTGACTGACTCACTTCAATTCTGTCTCCCCTTGCTTGTCTAGACAGCAGAATGCTGAAGGCAAGGACTGCCTCTGCCTCTGGGTGAAATGTGGTCTGACTGAAATCAATAGCAAAACACTCACAGGATGCAGCCCTAGCATCACTGAAGGCAATGGCAAAATTCCCGCCGACTTCAGTGGGCCCTGAATTTCACCTTGTGTATTTCCACAGTGCCTAGCTTAACAGGGCCTTTATCTCAGCTGGGGAGAGAGATGCCCCTGTAATATAAATAATGGTATTTATAAAGTACCTCTCACGTGCACACAGCGCTCTACAGTGTGGGGAATGTGACAAAGAACAGAGGTCCTGCCCAGGAAAGCTTCCAACAGCAAGGCACGAATGGATAAATTATAGGAGAAAATAATAGCGACAGGTACCATCTAGGCAAAAGAAAAGCAGCATGTGGTAATTGGAGCTGGAACGCTTCATGGAGCAGCTGTTTTTCAGTAGCTCTCAGAAGGAGGAAAAACGAAGCCTGGGCAAACCTAGAGAGGCTATTGCAGGCATGTGGGTGGTAAATAAACTGTCTGAGGCTGTAGAGTCAAGTTTAGCCTTGAGTGAAATATTGCAGGCGTTGTGGAAACTCTTTAACAATAAGAATTTCTAATGAAAATCTTGACAGACTTTTAATGATACGACTGCTCCAGGGGGTTCTAATAAAAAGGTGAAGCTCATAACATTTTGGGCTGTCCCGCTTGCTCGGTGCTGCCAGCTTTCACCCTGACAGATTGAACTTTAGCAGCTCGATTCCCAGACTGAAAAGTTGCCAGGATGATATCGCCTCCACTTCTCAAACATTTATTGTGTGTTTTTCAAATATCATGCAATAGCCGAGGGCAAATAGCATGCATTTCAGTTCATCTTTTGTAACACCTCAGACCTTATTGCCAGCTGTAGCGAGAAACTCCTTTGGTGCCGGGCTCAAATCTATCTCTTCTCTTGTCAGGGGACACTTGAACTGGCTTCAGCTGGACCGCCGGGTGCTGGAACATGACTTCCCCAAAAAGTCAGGACCCGTTGTTTTGTACTTTTGTGTCAGGTAAGTGCATGATGGCAAGCCCTTCCCATGGGATCCATCTGTGGACAACCTGTTCCCTAGAGGCCAGGAAATGAGGCTGTTGGTTTCTCAACATTGTAGAAATACCTGTGCACAAACACTTTTACAGAGGTTTCTTTTGAGCTCTAACACTAAGACCAATAGCTGCCCACAGAGAAACCTTGTATGAGGGCAAGATTATTATGTCTTTACATTTTTCTTTGTGGGTTTTAAACTCCTGGAAAGTCCAAGCTGGGTATGGCTGCAGAACACAGACCTCTTGCTGCCAGGATAACCAACCTGAGCCAGTCACCTGGAGGGAAAACACTTGCTTCCTCACTGGTGAGCCATCCGTTTCCTCTGGATTATGCCCAGGGTGTGCATTATGTCAAGGACCAAATTAATCCCAGTATATCTCAGTCGTATTTACCTCCTGGACTCAATGACATAACAGTATAATGAATTACCTGCAAATAGCACATGATGGCAACCAGTTGGCTTCTGCATGGGCATAGAACATAGACGGGACTGGACCATCCTAGAAAGGTTTTAATGAACATTATGGCAGTTTGGAACAATTTCTCTTCATCTGGGAATTTTGCAAGGATCTGTTAGTGTTTGGAAGCTGCTAGAAGCTGGCGGTGCTCTTGTGTACACAGTGTCTTTGTTTCCAAGGGAGGTATTTTCCAAGAAGACAAATTTGCTCTTGCAGATTTAAAACATGCAGAGAGAGTCTGGGGGTTGGGGTGGCATATGTACAAAATTAAGTTGATAGTTTTGACTTACTTCTAATGGATAGCTCATGTCTAGAACTGGCCAGTGCAGTGTTATTGTGTCTTTTTCTGTTAGCTTTTCCACTCCAGTGTTATATTACATCTGACATCACTCTCATTCATTCTGTAGTATCCACAAAAAAATTAAGACCTACTTTTCTGTTTCTTCCCTTTTGTGAAGCTTTCTTCCCCCACATAGTGATTGTCATTCATTTAACTTCAATTACAAGGGAGGCTTCTAAAAAGAAGAGACTCTGTTCTGTTATGTCCCCATCTTTAGTGGTGGCTGTATCTTAGGACAAATCAAGACTCCAGAACTGGCTTGATGTCTCCCAAGAGAAGAGCTTAGTGTACATTTTGGGTGATTCAAACTGTAAGGGTAGATCCAGTGCTGAACATTTCCAGTGTATGCAATCCAGAAGCACCTGCACCTAGAACTACGCAAAACTGCTGGTGCTCTTCTGCAAAAGTGTTAGACTTTTTGGCAAATTAAAAAAAAAACCAAAAAAAAAACAAAACACCCAACAAACCACTACACACAAAACCCACACAAATACTCCCCCCCCCTCAAAAAAAAACCCCACCACAACTGGAAAAAAAAACCCTAAATCATGAAAAACAAAGCAGCTCTGTTATCAAGCATTTTGCACAGAGCCAAACTGAGGAGTCTGTGCTAGGACAAGGAGCCCGCAGAGAGCAGGGAAAGTTCTGACTGAGCAAGAACTAAGTGCAGATTTTAGGAGTGGAACTGCTAGATGTGTGAAAGCGGGTGCTACTAAGCCATTCTCATATTCATTTCAAAGACCACTCAATGAGCATAAATATTGCCATCTGTATTGTCTTATGAAAGTTGGCAGCACAGTGGGGACAAGTCATTCTGTCAGGATTGTAGCCAAGAGACATCTTAGGACTATGGATCCATACAACAGTTAGTAAATGAATGACCTCTCCTGCTCAGGAATCATAATCCATAGAGGAAATCCATAAGGGAAAAGACAGCATTCAGTGTATGAAAAGTGAGTGTGTGAAAACTAGACTGGCTATGGGCTTGTATTCTTTTTTTGGTAGTAATGAGTGAATTGTCACACTGCATTACAATCTGAAATGGACTGGAAGGCCAGATGCCTCAAGAGTTAGGAATGGGCATTAACTTACCATGGCTTTTCTACTGGTTTTCTTCCCCTGCTTATGTCAGATGCTGGCAAGAAGTTGAAAAGGTTTCCCAGCACTTAAAGAGTTCCCATGCCCATCCCCAAATCTGATCTGAGCAGAAAGCAATTGAGAAGAAATCAACTCCGGACAGCTGGTGAAGTTGGAAAGGCCTCATGTAGCTGTCACCAGCATTTCTAGTTCTGGCTTGGGAACTAAAGCAAGGCTGAAGGAAAAGTTGTGAGGAGACCCACCTACAGACAGGGTTTTATTTTGATAAAGGAGTGCACAGTGGCTGGCAGAGCTATCCATATCCATACCATAAACAGAATACTCCCTCTGTCCCCTGCTGCCATGAGGTGGAAAGCAGAAATAATTAATGCTGTACCATACCTAATTAAAAATGTGTTAATTTTTAAGAGACTGGGTGCCCATGACACCTACTATAAAACTGTTAAAGGCTTGCCTGTGTTTGCAGATACCTTTCAGGCATTACCTCTCTCAAGCATTGCAGCCGAGAAAGATTAGGTTGGTGCTGGGGGTCTAATTGGGGAGATAGTAATACAACTGGATGTGCCAGATGTTCCTTACAGAGAAATCTGTTTACTGTATCAGGATTTAGTAATCATGTGGGGTTTTCCCTCTGGTCATAGTTAATGCACAATTCAACCGCACTGGGTAACTACTGAAGACAAGAAGCTTCAGGCAAGAACAGTAAATGGTAGTTTGTGAAGAGGAGAAGCTACAGAGGAACCATTTTCACCTTTTATGTGACCATCAAATTGTTTTTACCCTTAACATGCCTGCAGTGATGTTGATGGGCAGCATGCCCACCAAAGATGCCGTAGTTTTTAGATTGCTCTAAAATTACATTTAAAGGGAAGCATGCCTTTTAAAGCAGAGGCTTCTTGGAAGAGCCGTGCTGAAAATAGGAAGTTTCACAAGCTTTGCAGCGTGAAATTCTCCTCCCTTATTTAAATCTCTGCAGCACTGTTGAAGCTTCACCTTTTGACACATATTTCCTTGGGGTTTGACATTGTTGAACATTGATGTCCAGTGACTTTACTCTCTTCTGTAATCAAAGACCAAAAATTTCACAGCACTGTGTCAAAGAAGGAGGATTTTAAAAGGATGTTCTTAGCATTAGTTCAGAATAAATTGCTTCTGCCCTTGTACACTTGCACAGCTAACTGAAGCCTCTCTGTCTTCAAGTTGTCATCTAGTGCTTCTCTGGATACTCAGGTTGCTTCTCTGGATGCTCTCCACTGAGGACAACATAGGAAGCTAGGAAGCAATCAGAACTGCCTGGGCAGCTGTGAACCACCCCATGGCTATTCTTGTGCAATATTATTTTATGAGACTCTGCTAATATCCGTTTATATAGCTTTAAAGCCATACATGAAAGCAAGAGGGAGTGCCATGTGTCTTGCAGGGGAGGTGGGACATCTGGCAACAGGATGGGAGTGATATTCGTTCTCATATTAGAACTAGCTTCACTGGGTGGCTTTCTAAAGTCCTGGTCACTTGGTTGTTGGTGAAACTCATTCCCTGCCTCAGAGGGGTTACAGTACAGATAAACCAAGTCAGGTAAGAGTCACAGCTAAGGTATGGGAGAAGCAAAGGGTGCTCGACTAGTTGATTTTACAGAGGTGTTTTGAGATGGGAAGAGGACAGAGAAATTGTACCTCACAACACAAGGTGCATGGCAAAGGGCAGGTAAAGTGTGGAGACCCAGGCAGCAAGGACGTCAGAGGAAAAGATAACTAGCAGGGGTTCAGATAAAGGTTGCTATATTTTTGGCAGGGAAGGAAGCATTTTGCTCTCACACAGGCAGGAGAAGCAAAGTTACCCCCTTTGTGTAAATCTTTGAGGTGGGAGAGGACCAGAGCAGAGACGCACTGTTTGTTCATGGAAAGCAAAGTTGGCCAGGCTTTGCAGTGAATTCTCATCCTCAAACAATGGCCTTGTGGGATTAGCAATGCTCAGCTAGGGAACTACCAGCATGGGTCTGATCTCTTTTATCTTCTGGATGTTTGTCATGCTGTTAATTTATATGAACAAGCTCAGCAAATAAAATTCACTTCACTGGTGGATCTTTTCCCAGGAACAAATATGTGTGTTCTCAGGGTAGCTCCACCAGCCGAACAGTGACAACTCACTGCAGAAGTCGTCACACTAAATCAAAACATCCCTCACGTGGAAAGGCTTTTCTTTCAGAAAGGCTTGGAAAAAAATGTGAAATAAAGCCTCAACACTCATATACACTGTGGGGCAGAGTTTGTATCTATGGCCCGGCAGTTTTCCCATGAAGGAATGCCTGTGTCCAGCAACGTCTGGCATGTGTTCATATGTACTGGCTAGGCTGAAGTCAGCATGGGAGCCGTGGGGGCTCAGGACTCTCAATATTGAGGCCAGACATTTCACCAAGTTACCAGAGTTACTACAGAAAAAAGAGACCAGCACTGAAACACAGAACGCAAAGCTCACGTGTGTCATTGCTTCCTTTAAGGAAGGACTACGTGAAGGAACGTAGCGATGTGTGCACCAGCGGGGTCCAGCTCTGAGGCAGGTGGGACTCGTGTCTGAGATGGGACTCAGGACACCAAACCTGAGATGTTTACCTGGTAGACAGCTCTATCTCAAGGCTAATTAGCACAGCGTCCCTGTATAGCCACTGGAAAGAAATTGGCACTTTTCAGGAACAATGCATCTGACTTCAGACGACTGCTTTGGAATTGAGTAAATTGCAGTCTAAAATACCGATGTCTCTTCTCTGACCTAAGACCCCTGCTCAGATGTAGGCATCTACATTGTAGCTACCTCTTTTCACCAGATGAATCCCGTCTGTGTGCATCAAGGGCAGCCTATAAATTCAGAATATTATTTCAAACAGGGTTGGCACAGCCAGGGCTGAGGAGGCAGTTCCATCTACAAGGCTTTGCCTGACTACCTGAATGGAATTGCACCAGATTTCAGCTGCTAATGAGGCCTTTTGCTATTTTAGTTTTTCAGCTCTCCTTTATATCCAGTCTTTAAACCCATATTCCATTAGAAAAGGACTAATGTTAAAAATAAAAGAGGCAGGAGACCATTTGGAAACAATTGACCCTGGAAGGAAGAGAGACAGTGGCTGCTAATGTGGATTGTTTGCAGGACTAGATGGACCTTACGACTTGTTGCTGAAATGAATTGCTGTCTCCCACACTGGCCAGAAGACATGTATGGGGTGCAGATTCATGGCATCCTGCTCCCAGCTTCCCCAACTCACACACGTGGCAATCCCAGCACATCGTGGCTGTGTGTGCCACTCAATTCCACTCAGCTTCACTCCTCTGAGAAATTAGATTAGGGGGTGGTGATGACAGCAGCCTGCTGTGGCAGGAAGAGCGGAATAGAACCACACTAAATTAACCAGAGCTATTTATTTGTCTCCCACGTAATGGGCTGTTTCTCCATCCACAGTTTTGCCCACCAGAGAGGGGTATGTGGCACTCCACCGCTTTGCTTCAGGCGGGGAATGAGGAATCACCAGCTCCTGTCTCTCCCCTCCAAGGAGGGAGGAGGAGCAGCCCTCTCTGCCCCACGGTGTGAGACAGGGGTTTACAGAAACTGGGGAGAGAGGCCCGAGGAGTTTATCAGATACATCAATTTAGTATCCAGGGGAGAGGGAGAGAAGTGGCAGAGTTTGCTCCCACCCATGGATATGCTTCATCTCACCTGCTAACACCCAGGAGAAAATGCTGGAGAAAAATCATATATACACAAATTACTTTGCTCCTCTGCTCTTCCCTGGTCAGCTGCAGAGCCCGCTGTGAGGAGGGCAGTGCAGGACCCCATCTTGCCATGGAGCTCAATCATCCCAAGAGAGTTCAGGAAACCACCTGAGATATTTCAACACCTTGGCGTGCTCTGTCCTCATCCTCGTGGCTAGCCATCTCTTCTCTGAGCTCCTTCCAGCTGCCTCCCTCATCTGCTCTCACTACTGATACTGAGCCTCTAGCTCCCCGCATCAAGCTCCCAGACAATTTATGCTACACATAAGGGGAGACAAAGAGCCATCTCCTGCTCACATTATATCTCTACAGCTCCATGCACTTCTGGGGTGCTGTAGAAACTATAGCAGAAATCAGAATATGAAACCCACATAACCAACCCAGCCCAACCAAGCTGCTTTCAGGGGTTCCTGTGAGCTGCTCTGTCTATAAAGTCCAGCAAAGCTGTGCCGTAGTGCAGATCTCTTTGTACAGCATGCATTTTGCTGGTTGGTGTGCATCAGCTGTGTGTACGCTAAGCGGGAAGATCCCAAAAGCCAGCAGCCCTGCAACCCCCCCTCCTCCCGCCCAGCTGCAGTGTATAAATACACTCGCCCAGACCGTGTTTGTGCTGGAAGACAAGGCTCCCTGCAGACAATTTATTGCAGCCTTCTCAGGGTGGCCCCCTACTCTGTTCACCCGGGGGGAAGGTGTAATAAATTGCCTGCGGGGAGGCTTTCCTCCTCAGAGTCTCTTTAGAGATATGAGAAACTTCTGTCCAGTCAGAAGATTTACTTGTGTGAAAACTGACCTTTGCTTGAGGAAGGGAACTAATGGGGCTCTGCTACTTAGCACACAGCTCTGAGCTAAGCCATCCATTATACACACATCTTAATAGCAGTCTGGCTCTTCAGTCCCATAACATCATTTCTGTTTTCTGCTTAACTGGGAATGTATTTGTATAAGTGAGCTGTGTTTAGAGAAGGGCATAAGTTGTTTTTCTTTTCCATTCAGCCACCCGAGGGGGGAAGAAAAAGCAGCCTTCTAAAAATTTGTTGGTTTGGGCCACATTTTGAATGTGTTGATGCTGGCAGCATTGTCTTGTCTAATTTTGGGAAGCATTTAGACAGCATGATAGGTACTATGCAGAAATGATGGATGCTGTCAGTGTAGGATTTGTACCTAATTTGGATCAAGCAGCAGTACCTATGTCAATGCCTACACACACACAGATTCTCTGACTGGGTCAAAGTCATGCAGACATTGTTTCCATTTTCATTGCAATCTGTGCATTTATACCTTACACCGGTGGGTGTGATTTGCTGTCATCAGTGAAGCAAGCAGAAAGTTCTGCTATGAGGAGTCCTATTGCCATGGCGTTGAACAAAGGGGTAAAGCCAGTGAGTAAGATAACCCCATGTCAGCTTTCACAGCTAAATCAAACCTTCATGTGCTGCTGAGAACATGGTGGAATGGCTAGAGGGATTTCTATTCCTAAAATAGTTCAAGAGCCTCAGATGAAAGATACTCTACCAATACTGAGGGATGGTGCTATGCAAGACAGTGTAGCCAGAGAGTTACCTCTAACAGCCAAGATGTTGCTCTTGGTAAGGATCAAAGAGCAGGAAAGAGCTGGGCTAGTGCTCAGGAGAGTGTGGGGAAATTCCCCTGGTGACTGAGGGAGAAGAGGGGAGGAAGGCAGTGTGCTGCTGTGATCCAGTCAGTGCTCTCGCCTCCCGCTTGGAACAGATAACCACATCACTCCAAGCCAAGAGGAGCTGCAACAACCTTTTTGTACAAAGTCGCACTTCTCTTGGAAGCTAAGCTCCACGGGACATTTCAGGGGTGGAGCAATTTGCAGAATATATTGAGCTGGCTTCCTGCTTTTATGGCTCGGTCAGGCCTGGTTCCCCAGGCAGTGAGAGGGCAGCGGACCCGCTGTACTGAGGTCAGTGCCTTTCCAGGTGATGTCTGATGCTGTACCCAAACATGGTGGAGAAACGTGCCTGCATTACCACCTTGGATCCTTCCCTTCTCTATGTTGATACTGGAGCACTCTGTGGTTTGCAAAGACTCCCAGCATGTACAGCTTGGAAGAGACGAAGAGAGCTGGTCTCTACATATTCCAAAGCAGATCCCTTAGTATTTTGTACATGGAGAAGATGAGGGATAGGAATGAGCAAATATCCCCAAAACACGTGGTTTTCTGGGAGTTCTGTGGGCCAACCTCTTACAGACACTGAGAAGAATGGATGAGGGGTAGGTAAAGGTGCAAACAGCTTCGTAGTATAGTACAGCCACTGGGAAAGAGAGAGGAAACAGGCTCAGGTTAAACAATATCCACATCTTTATTCTTTTGTTAGCTGCACTTCTCTGTATTCCTAGTCTCACATTCACCTTCAGTTTTGTGTCTTCCTTGCAATAAGTTAAAAGTTGACACAGGTCTCCCCTGCTTCGTCCTGTCCCCTCCATACCAATCCCAGGTGCTGGGCGAGGTGGCCCTGAGCATGGCACAAGCCCAGGGGACAGGACTTGGGATCAGAATCAAAAATGAATGCAGAAGGAGAGGTAAATGGAGCTTTTTAGCGCTGTGATTTTCATTCCTGGCTGATTACTTAACAGGCCAACTATTTAGCATGACCATTGTCTGCTTTAAGTATCAGCACATAAAAGTGTGCACCCATGACTATTAGCAAACAGGGCTGAACATAAAAGGAGCTCTGCAGCCTGAGCTACTCAGAATACTCATTTAGCATGAGACACTGGACATAATGACATCTGCATTTAAGTCCATTATACCACTGCATCTGATTTTTCTTTTCCTGCTTAGCAAATGACTTCATATTTTTCAAATTATTCTCTGAGGTTTTGAATGACATGGTGAGGGATAATGAGCCAGACCCAGGATGGGTGAGGCAGAAAAAGGGTCTTCTCCTTTATCCGTTGCTTTGTAGTCATGAAATAAGAGGCAGTTCATTGACAGAGCCACCGAGCTCTGCTGACAGCTCTGTCCTGCATCCTAACCAGGATGGAGTCAGCCAGCTGGGAAGGACACGGGAGACACCTCTGCCCATTTCGATCCTTTCTCTTGTGTCCGAGCGCATTTCCCACCCAGGGCAGGAAGAAACACTGGGGAAGGTGATTGCACATCAAAACCAAAATCCTTTTGCTTCATTCTGACTTCTTCCATGAAATCTGGTTTTACCCTTTATTTTCCTTTTTCATGGGAAAAATAACACTTTCACCAGGGGACAGAGAGCCACTTGGGACTGTTATTCTGGAATTTTTCCCCTTTCCTATTCTTAATAGGCCCAAGAAGGATGTTTTGCCTCCCTGCATGGAAGTAGTATCACAAGGCTGGAGGGAAGGTACCCCCTTGCCAGTACTGAGTCCCCACCTCCTGTCCTTTAGAAAAGGCAGGAACTCACCCAACAATCACTGCCACACTGTTATCAGTCACAGTCACCTTGACCAACAGCAAATATCCTCAGTCCCATCCTTGGCCTCCCCATCACTGCCTGGTACTGCTCACCTCTGTTTTGATTGTACCAGCACACCAGACCCACACGCATTGACATGCCCCTTGCCCAGCTGCCTCCTGTGCCCCTGTGGCCACCCCATCCTCTGAAAGCAGCAAGACTTCTGAGGAGTGAGGCTTGATAGAAGAGTAATAAGAGCGTGCTTTGCTATGCCCTTGACTGGTCTGGGCTCTCCAGAAAGCAGAGGGGGGACCTTTTGTCCTAGTCAGGGCTCTAGTTTCAATAACAGTTAATTTTCTGGTAGGAGCACTCCTCAAGAAGATACTGTTTCTCAGAGAAACCAAGTGCTGAAACCTTTCTGAGGTCTTCCAAAGCCCTCTCAATGTTTTCTTTTTGTTTTCTTTTCGTTTTCTTGGAAGAAAACTCCATGGCAGCAGGAGTGCTGGAGTGTTTCTTTTTGGTGAAAAAATGGTTTTGTTGTTGTAAAAAAGCCCTTTGGGCTAGCTGGTTCCCACCAGAGTCAAGCTTCACAAGAAGTAGGATGATACCACTGCCTCAGGATAGATCTACACCTGAAGTAGACAAGACATCCATTTGCTAGGTTCATGATCCCAAATATCATTGTGTTGAAGACCTCAGTGAAATACGTTTACCATTCGGCAGGTTCTGCTTGGAAATAAACACATGGACTTGTGATCTCAAATGCTATGACAGTATATTTGCACAGTCAGGAACATGACTGCTCAGAGCCTGGTCCCTGCTGAGTGATAGATGGCCAAATTCAGGCTGATGGGAATATGTTCAGGGCTGTGTGTTAGAGGCAGTGCTAAATATTTTTTATTTGACAGTTTCTTTTGGTGTGTGGAAATAGGGAGTGCTGCTCATTTCAGCTCCCACTGTCCACACAAGCACGCCCCCATCTCAGGTGCTTTTGGAGGCCATTTCCCTGATAGTGCTAAGGTCTCCTATCCCCGCAGAAAGGACGAAGCGCTAGTGATCAAGCGTCTTCCCAACACTGCTAAATTTGCCCATCTGCACATACACAACTTGCATATAAGGCTGGCAGCAGCGGCCAGGGATTCTCCATCGCCTGAACAACCACTAATCAAACTGGTGTGTCCAGGGCCCAGTCAGGCATTTCTCCCTGCTGCAAGTCGGAGGTGGGCCTGTGTGTAATACAAGGGAGAAATTACAGTAATGCCAGTTTCCCATCACCCAAGGATCAGGAGTTTCCGCAGCTGCTTCTCACAGGCACCGCTGTATAAATGTCTGTGCTTGGCTGGTTACGATGGGAATTGCCATTCATCACGGCGTGAGGGGGCTTAAGCTGTCTCAGCAAGTTGTCAGTTAACCAACACTTACTACAGAGCAATATGATCAGTATGAAACATGTTCTTGCAGCTAAAAAGCCTTAAACATTTCAGATGCAGCAGCTTTTGAAGACTTCCAAGATACCTTCTGCAGTACTCATTATTATTTTCCTGCTGCTGAGAGGGAGCAGTCAAGATAGGCACTTTGTGTTCATTACCCAGCAAAATATTCACTGGTCTATTTAATTAATGCTTAGAAAAAGTACTTGATGAGCTGTAAGTTGCTGGGGGTGAGGAGGGATGGGGAATACAGAAATAGATTAACGTTGGCTGACCTTTTAAACTTTTTAAAAAATTACTTCTTCTATTTTTACACTCACAGAGTCTTGTGGGGTGTTCCCCCTTATTTCAGGCACCTAATTTCTCATAGCAAGAGTTGTTGGCTATCAAGGAACCTCTTGTAGGAGCTGCTTGAGGCAGAGCTGCTTGTTGGCTGTATTGCAAGAGATGGAGGTAGTGGAGTAGAGGTGTGGGACATGCTGTTCTGCCAGTTTCCTTGTCCAGCCTCTCCATTATTTCCTGGACATATCAGCTTCACACATGGAGGAATGCTGCTCCCAGGGGAGTCCTCAACAGAAACCTGAGAGTTGCCCCTTAAAACTGATGATCCTGAAACATGCTGTAAGAAAGGGCTTATAAACTGAACAGGCAAAACTGACAGAGGGGCAGAGGAGGGAGGAGTATTTTCTAAACACAGCAAAACCACCCCCCAAGCAGCTAAGTGATTTTCTGAAGGTCATGAAGGAAACGTGTGTCCAAGTCAGGAATTTAACCCAGATTTTTTTGCTTGGTTCATTGCCTTAGCAGCTGGACACTTCTTCCTGCCTCCTTCGTCACTGACACTGGTCATTGTAAAGTGTGGTTTCCTTCACCGTATTTGGAAAAGGTGGTAACAGGAGGAGGTCTGATTCACGATCAGTGCAAAAAACGTCTCTCTCTCTCTCTCCCCTTTCTGTTGTTGCAGCACTGGCTGTGAATTCAGGGGAGTCTGCTCCAGTTCGGGTTTTCTGAGCTTGCCACACAGAAAATCCCATAAGAATTCTCTCTGAAAATCTGTTTTCTTTTAAGTAGCACCAATTTCCTGGTGCACATGTTTTGCATTTGTCTGGGTGCATGTGTGAGAGCCAGTAGCTCCCCAGCACACTCTCCACTCTGGAGATCACTTGAGAATTGGGTTTTCTTTGTGAAGATGAAGTATCATGTGCAAGCTCTGTGCTCTGAGACACTCAATTTTGTATAGAAAATGATCTCTGTGTGTGCCTATGTGGAAAACCTTGAGAAAGAGCCTTGCAGCCTTAAGAAACACAATATCGCCCTCTAGTGATGATGAGGATGGTATCATCTGATCTGATGAAACAAAAAGCATTTTGGCTATCCTTCACTGGAATTCAAAAATTAAATGAATGCTCCTGTTTTCTTCTGACCCTGGAATTAATGATCCTACCGTCATAACTTAGAGAGCACTGATAGTGGTGATAAGCAGAGAAGGTTCTTCAAGAATCATAGAAGGTGTAAAATTATCATTTTTCTCCATGAATTCAGCAGATGGAAAGCCAGCTGCACTCAGAGAGCAGATCTAGTAAGATGGTTCCTTTTTTAATGCAGCATCTTTTTTTTGCATTTCTAAAGACGTGTATTTTTATTTGCCAAAAAAAGAGAGACAGTTTCAAGCACAGGAGGTGAAAACCAGTGGAAACCAGAAAACAAATTAAGAAAAAGTTTAAATTATGTGCTTCGTGATCCTACATTCAAACGTGGGTTGTTTTGGTTTTTTTTTTTTTATTTGGGCTTTTATTTCTGATTTGAACTTTTCCTGAGAGGAAGGAGGGATAATAGCAGAAGCACGTCAGCAGAGGAATAAGAAGAGCTCAAAATGTTTCTCTCACTCTAGTAAGCACTTAATTGGTTGTATCTGTCAGGAAATAAACTGTTTTGAAGTCTTCAGAAGACACTTAGGAGCACTACAAAGCTTTGACCTTTACCCCTGAGCAGTTACATTTAAGGCCCTGCATTCTGCAAAGAGCTCAACATGGACAAGCCCTCCAGTGCTTGTGTGAAGCCCCAGAGCATCAGCAGGTCTCTCAGCTCCACTCCGAGACAGGGAGTAAGGTTTCTCTGTAACTGGACCCCACATCTCAACGCAGATTTCTAAGGTATCTGCTTTTTTTAAGTTCTTCATGCAGACAGCATTTCCCTGCCACCTTCCCTATTCTTATTGGCTCTGACAAGGCACGATAGTACTGGAATTTATGTAAGGAACATTGCTGTCACTGTACTGCAACTTAAAGATGACTATAAAACAGGGTAGGCAGATTTTTTTTTCCTTACTTAAATCACAAAGTAAAAGCAAAATTCACCTTAATCATTTGCTGAACCTATCCAGGCTTTCTCTGGCACTACAGGAACACAAATCATGTAACGATCAGTCATTAACTTTGACAGTATCCTCAGCTTTTTTCCCCCCAAAAGGTCACAAGGCAGAATTAAGGGCTAGAGTCGGTTCAAGCCTGTGGCAAAACTCTTATGGAGTTCACGGCCAAAGGATCAAATCTTCAAAGTAGGCAGGACATGGAGTACAGAATAAATTCAAGACAAATCATGGACTTTCAATATAATTGCAAATATTTGGGGTAATCAGGCAATGCAAGAGAGTGTGTTTTTCCTCACACCAAGAGTTTGGGCTGGTCAGCTTTCTACTGAGTTCTGAGAAGTCATTTCAGCTCAAAAAAAAAAATTAGATCATTGGTATTCCCAGTCATCCCCAGCATTGCTACTCACGGTACTGGTAAATTGTACAAGGTCCTTAACTACTGCTGGTTTCTTGCTCTGTGACAATAGCTGCTATGTGCTAGCTGCTAAAATATGTAAAGAAGCCTTAATAAAATTTGCCTTATGCAGAGCTGAGGGACAGGGAGTGAAACCAGAATTGGATTTCCATTGATGAATATTTTACAAGATGCAGGTTAACAGCACAAAAATGGGCAAGTTAGCTAAAGGAGTGAAAAAAAAAATGCCAAAATGTGATGGAGAATGAACGGAAGTGTACCATCAAACAGAAAACCACCTATTTGAAGTTCAAAAGCAAAACAAGGGATTGTTTAGAAACTAAATCATTCACTTGATGATCCAGTTCCTTTGGTATGGCTTGGGTGATAGTGACTGATTGTGTCCTGGAGCATGCAAAAGCCTCTTTCACCACCCCAGTCTGCCATAATCCAAGAAACTTTTTTTTTTAGTATACTCATCATGACTCCATTGACCACATTTTTCAGGTAATGAGTGCATTTTTATGTTTTGCCCTAGTTCCCCCTTGTGTCTCACCTCTCTTGCTTTCCCTTTCAGGTTCTACATTGAAAGCATCTCCTATCTAAAGGACAATGCCACCATTGAGCTGTTTTTCTTGAATGCCAAGTCCTGCATCTATAAGGTAAGGACTTGGGGAGCTCTGGGTGGCACTGGGGTGGGCTGAGACACCTGGGTCTGCATTCTCTGCCCCCAAATCTACATTAGTCACACCTGACTTTGAGATACGACCTTCTCCTCCTCCTCCTCCCACCCTTCCTCCCTCACTCTTCTGTCTCAAACCACCCCGGCGCTTGGCAGCAGCTTCCCTGTTGGAGAGAGGTTCTGAGGGAAAACGCCCCTGGAGGTAACTCCTGTGGTTGGCAGGAGGGAATCTGCAATTGCTAAAATTATAAACTGTCTTGTATTTAGAAGGAAATGTTTGGGTTTGTGTTAAAAAAACGCTGAGGGAGGCCGGCTCTGGGCTGAGGGATGTCGTTAGGGGTTCCCGCCCGAAGAGGGCGGCAGTGGCCGTGCGGGCCGCGGTGCGGGCGCCATCTTCTGGGTTAAGCGGCGGGGCGGGAGAGTCTGTGAGGGGGTGAGTCTGTGAGGGGGTAGGTGCGTGTGTCTGTGAGGGGGTAAGTGCGTGCGTGTGTCTGTGGGACTGTCCGTGTGTGAGAGTCTGTGAGGAAGTGTGAGTGAGTGAGGTGGCGTGAGTGCAAGCGTGGGGGTGGGCATGGAGGGCTGAGTGTGTGAGGGGTGTGTGGCTGCATGCATGTGGGACCGAAGAGTTTGTGCATGAGTGTGTGTAAGTGCGGTAGGGATGCGTATGACTACCTGTGTGTGACTGATGGAGTCGGTGAGACTGGGGGAGTGAGTTTGTGGGTGTATGTGCGTGTGGGGCGGTAAGGGTGCTTGTGGGGATATACTGAAGATAGCTTTGTACAGGAACAGGCCGTGCACTGAGAAATGTTTTTTGTACCAGAAATAGACCTGTTTGGTAGGCTACTGAAAACACCAGCCTGCTGTCACGGCACTGTAACTCAGCTGCTCCTTGCGAGGCACTCTGTGTGCCAGAGATAAGGGTGCCCTGGCACGGCCTCTACTTCCCCGCCGGAGTGCCCGTGCCAGAGCTGCGAAGCTGATCCCTCCAGTGCCGCAAGCCAACCGTACAAGTGAAAGGCAGGGCCCAAAAAATAATGAAGCAGGCCCAGAACCCACCGAGGTGGAGGCTGGCTGCGTGTAGACTCAGCCAGGCAGGCTGGATAGGCGACTTGATGTGTTGGACTGGGAGAGGTTTTTCAGCAGCTGGGATTCCCTGGGAGGATCCCTTCTACCTCCCTCTCTGCTGGCAGAGGCCAGTGCCCCGTGACTCACCTCCATCTGCCAGGGAGAAAGCGGTAGAAAAGACATGTGTAGTCAGGGACTGATTGTACCGCCACGCCACAACCCTCAGCAGGTTTGTGACCTGCTAAGCTGACTAGCTTACACTGAATCTGGAGCATCACTTCCTGACATCTGCATGTCCTAAAATGCAGGGACTAACTTTGCATCTCCTAAGATGCAGGATAGAAACCAGAAAATGCCTTTTTTCCAGTGCTCAGGAAAGAGGCAGAGCTGCTGAGCTGAGCTGTGCAGAGCTTTGCTCTCCGGCAAGGCTGCAATTAGATGTGCTTAGTCAGCCCTCTCCAGCAGCAAGCTCTGTGAGCATCACGTTTTCGTTCCTGGGGAAAGTTCCTTTTTGAAGTATTGCCAGGAAAAACTTACACTGTTGTTCTTTTTTGGGGGAAGGCTTAATAAGAAGAAGAGAAAAAGAAAAAAAGTGCCTGCAGATCTAGGTTGGCCTATTTTTGTCTGACCTCTCCTGAAACCATTACTTTGCACTATTCAAGCTGACTGCCATCTCTATTCAAAAACAGCCTTGCTGGATTCTCAGTCTCCCCTGTGGGTCCTTCCCCATTTGACTTCCCAGTCACAGTAAGCCATGCTGTGCTATTAAACAAGGTGCTGAATTTGAAAGTTGGGTGCAAAGTCTCTGCTAAGACACAGGGCAAGCACCCAGCCAGCATGCATTTTAATTACTCAAGCATGTCCAGAGAAGGGCAACGGAGCTGGTGCAGGGTCTGGAGCACAGGTCGTACGAGGAGCGGCTGAGGGAACTGGGGGGGTTTAGGCTGGAGAAAAGGAGGCTGAGGGGAGACCTCATCGCCCTCTACAGCTCCCTGACAGGAGGGTGCAGAGAGCTGGAGATGAATCTCTTTAACCAAGTAACAAGCGATAGGACAAGAGGGAATGGCCTCAAGTTGCACCAGGGAAGGTTTAGACTGGATATCAGGAAGCATTTCTTTCCAGAAGGGGTTGTTAGATGTTGGAATGGGCTGCCCAGGGAGGTGGTGGAGTCCCCATCCCTGGAGGGGCTTAAAAGTTGGGTCAACTTAGCGCTGAGGAATCTGGTGTAGTTGGGAACTGTCAATGTTGGGTTAATGGCTGGACAGGATGATCTTCAAGGCCTTTTCCAACCTTGATGATTCTGTGATTCTGAGGATCCCTCGAGGTGCAGAAAGGAGGATTCAGTGTCTAAGCACAGCCAGTGATTATCCCTGCAGCTAGCGGGTGGTGTTGTATGCTCCCAGATCTTGAAAGCTTCCTGGTTGCACCAAAAGTTTCCTTCTTGGATTTCCCGTGGATACCTTCACCCCAGGCTCCCTCACAGCCCAGAAAGACCATCCTGTGTTTGATATAATTGTAGTTCATAACACTATGCTAGCACTGCAGACCTTCCCCCATTGATTCTCCAGACACCCACCCTCAGATATCCCCATGCACAGGGCTGCTCAAGTTGGGAAAGAATAAAACTGAGGCCTGTTTAGCTTGGGGCTGCAGGTCCACTGGGTCACCAGCTGGCTCTGCATTAGGTGCTGTACTCCTCTGGCTGTGCCCACCACTCCTCCTCGCCCACCTTGCTGTATAATGAGACATTCATGGACACACACCCTCAAACACAGGACCAGCAAGCCACTGTTGTCCAGAAAGGCCAAGCCACCAAACAAGACAGGGCTTGGTGTCAGACGCTGTCCCTTGATCAGACTCTTTAATTACTACCATATTCTGGCATGGGTTTTGGCCTGTGCCAACTAGCCCTGTCCCAAGCTTTGCTTGGGCACTCTTCAGGGATGAGCACCTGTTCCCAACGGCAGTACAGCTGAGGTAACCCCATCTGGGACTGGGGGAGGGAGGAAGAGTGTCTAGTCATGAGCCATACTGTGCCTCGTACCCTTAGGGCCAGAGAACAGGCTCTGGCCCACTTTACCTACTAGCACAGACTTGCCATAACTTTGACATACGGTTTCAGAGTCTGGTTTGTCCATGCGATGCCTGGTGCTTCAAGATGGGAGGAAGACTAGGTACTGGTTCTACTCTACATTGTCCCATTCTGTAGGATATGTCTGACTGCCCCAGCCCAGCCCAGCCTGCAGCTGAATCGACATCTTGCACCAGCTGCTTCCCTTGGCATAAGCACATCGTTAGTGCAGGTGCCTGCGTGAATCAGGCAGTTTAGCTGAACAGGGGAAGGTGTGTTTATCGCCTGTAGCAGAGCTGGTCTTCACTCCCCAAGGAGTTGTTATGAAGGAGGTGAAGGAAATGCTTATTTTAAAAAGCTGGCACTGGTGAAAGCCAAGGACACCTGGATATTATCCTGTGTTTTGTTCCCTTTGTTTTTGATTTTGCCAGAGACAAGCCAACGCAGCGATTGTGGCTTGTAAATGAGGTGTGGCCATGACTTGGCTGGAGCGTGGATCACAACAGTGATCTATATTTAGATCACTCGTTTCTTGCCAGATGAAATAAAATATTAAAAACAGCAGCTTAAATAAATACAACAGAAAAGCCACCACAGGAGTGAGCTTAACAATGACCCAGTTTACAGGGCCACGTATGTAGGAGACAACATAGGAGTTTTAGTTGCAGAATAGAGGCCTCAACAGTATCTCAGTAAAAGCCCACTATTTTCCCCAAACCAGGGACCAGAGTATCAGGGAGAGCACACTTGGCCACAAGATTAACACTCATGCCTCCCATCCCAGGCATCTTTGATGCTGAGTCTACATCCCACACATGCAGATGGAGCAGTGCCAGCACCCCTTGGTTCTGTTACTGCTGTGTCAGGCACAGCAGAAGGACACAAGAGGATCTCATGGGACCATTGGTGTCCTTCATGTGACCATAAGATTTGCTGTCACAGCTCATTCTCAAAGCACCCCCAGCCCCAGTGCTCATGGGGGTGAAGCCAGAGCTCCCATCCTGCAAGAGGGAGTATGGCTCTTTTTCCTGTGAGTTTACCCTGGGCAAGGGAGAGAGGAGATCTGCGGGGGCTTTGAAACAACCTCAGTGAAGACAAATTTTCTCATTTCTTTGCTTCTGTGAGCCAAGGACAAGGTTGTGTTCCCCTGAGCACAGGTGATGTTTGGGGGAGAAAAAAATTCCCAGACTACCTTTCACTAAATCACACAAGAAAATAAAAATTACCCTGATCTTCCCCTTTCCACCTGCCTTCTCCTCCCTCCTCCCAAGGAATCCCTTCATGCTACATCCAGTTATGCTTCATTTACCAAGCCATTACACTGAATGTTTGGCTTTCTGCACATCTGAGTGGGCAGGTTCTCCCTCACTTTGGTCTCCAGGATCACAGGGAATGCTTTGAAGCCCAGCCAGGGGAGAAAACTGGCACTGCATGCTTCACTGTGCAGGAGAAGATGCACATCTTTACAGGGGCTCAGGCTCACCTCTTTTTCTTTCTTGTTTTCTTCACCTGTCAAGGAACTCATTGAGGTTGACAGTGAAGTGGTGTTTGAACTGGCTGCATACATCTTGCAGGTAAGCACCTGTCTTCTATCACTTCGTGCTTCCTCATGTTGCATTAAATCTTTTTATTTGCTAAATCCAAAATGGCTCTATGGAAGTGTAGGGTTTGCCCAGTTGCAGGAGAAAGATGTCTTTATACAGTTTTCGTCATTTATGCCAGCACAAAATAAGTACAGAAGGCTCTCAAACCAGACCTCTCCACGCATGGAGCAGATACAACTGCCCAACATTTTGCATACATAAATGTATATTATGTTTGCACTGACACAGATATCCAAGACCCTGGGGTATGATGTAAAGCCAGAGAAAATCTAAGTGATGAATGCAATTTCCTAGGTGAAGTCCGTATGCAGTGGGTTCTTCTCCAGTGACTTTATTTGCATTCATTTTGTCAATGGAGCTTGACCCTCTGATCTACATATGCAACTTGGAGATCCATAAGCTTCTACATATGCAACTGTCTGTTTCTCGATGTGCTCAGAACGGCTTAAAGACTTTCAAAAAAACTTTTCCGGGAAAAAAAAAAAAAAAGTGTCTTTGAAAGTCCTGCTTTTTGGGAAGAGGGAAAGGGTCAGAGAATTTGCTAAATCTCTGGTTCCCAAAGAGGAATCTTTTCAGGGTAGTGGAGGTGGTTTTTGTAAAAGATCTCTTTTTAGGAGAATGACTGTGGGAGCAGATCAGAGCTAATTGTCAGATGATCCTTGTTCCCCTTTTATACAATGTAGCTTTAATTTTTTTTCCCATCAGCCCTGAAACTATGAGGAGCCATGCGAACAGACAAGCCATCTCATCAGACTGCACTAATAAATAACAATGCATTGCATTTCTATGGCACTTCCCATGTTAAAGAAGCAATTAACACATAGGGATTTGAATCTTCATTAAAATCATTTTATGTAACAAAAATGGAGCCAGAGAGTCAGGATGGGGGACTCAATTAAAAGCACATTATAGAAATTGCATATTGGCTGTTGGGGGAATACACATCAAACAACAGGCTCATTGTGAGAAGCAGCAATAGGGTTATGAATCTATTGTCTGCTCATCCTAATGAATAACTTGAGAGCTTAGTAATTGTACAGCCAGATCCAGATATGCCACTCTAACCCTTGTTGCTGTGATTGTTTCTTGTCACAAACACAGGATGTTACGCATATTCCTGTAGTAGTTTGATGTGTAACTTAATGAAAACAGTCAAAACAAACCACACCTCTGCTGTCTGCAACCAGAAATTACTACAACCCGTGTTTATGACAGGATCCAAGCAAAACAAGAGGGATCTTTTGTTCTACTTCTCACTGCAGCATTTAGGTCAAAGAACTGAAGTATGAAGAATATGCCCTACAAAATTGTTTTTAAAATTCAGTATGATCATCCCTGTGCAGGCCAGGGCATATCCTTTGGGTTTTGCTCTGTGTTGAACCATAATCATGATACGCTCGAGGACTCCTTCCTGTGAACCAGAGGAGGGCTTGTCTGCCCTTCAGTTCACTCGGAGGGAAATAGGAAGATGATAGAAAAGGACTGTCAGAACTCAAGTGATTTAGTCTGCAGCCTTATTTCAAATTATTGTGTTACCAGAACAAATTGAAGTACCACCAAAGCTCTGAACTTTACCCCAGCCTCAGGACTGAAACACCACTGGACATGGACTGACAGGTTTTGCGGGTGGATGAATGGATGTAAAGACAAAAGACCTGAATGCAAAACTCAGTCCTCTTGGCAGTGGAAACTCCCTCACTGCATAAATTACATTCTTGCACTGTGCTTTCTGTGTGGCTGATGGCAAATGAGGTGCTTTAGCATGCATCATATGAAATGCATATTGCCTATGGAAAATGAAAAATGTGTATTACATCTATTGAGGAGGGGACTCATGAGATTTTGAGGGTTTGCCAGATATGCAGGAAGACTCAGGTACTAATCTAACTACAGGAGTGGAACATTACCTGGCCCTTCAGCATCAGGCTGTGATGGTAATATATAGAAATACCTAGATATATAAGTAAGGGAGCTAAATACTCCCCCAAACACCCAGCAAGGAGTTAGAGAAACCTGTGTCTTGCACCCCCTTCAAAGGTGACAGTGAGCTAGCTTTCTGAAAGTCTAGTTACTAGAAAATAACCAGCATACTTGTAGAAAGAGTCAGGGGAGTTGCAGTCTCAGAGGCAGCAATCACTGAGACTTCTAGTAATGTAGCATCCCCATTGACCCAAAAAATTACTTATTTGCTAGCATAATCCTTGCAGCTTCTTGGGTATTCACTAGCAGAATGAGGAATCCTCTGGCCCTGTATTAGGCAAACCTTTTGTTCGGTAATCTGCCCAGCTCACTGCATGTATCATGGTACTTGACATTAGATACTGGTTCCAAAGAATACATGAGGAATCAATTACAACAGGAAATTGCTGCTAAATGAATTTTGCAAATGGAACAGACATTTTCTTAATTTTTTTTTCCTATTTTTAATGATATATTTTTAATTTTTCTTCCTCATTTTACAGGAGGCAAAGGGAGATTTTTCAAGGTAGGTGAACTTAAAAAGTTTTTGCCATTGTGTGCTGTGAGAGTGAATCTGGTAAAATCACTGTGTGAGTGATGTGACTCAGTAGTTGCTGTATAGCAACAGGAATGCATTGCTAACACAGACATCATGTTTCTTAAAATCATTTCTTCACAAAACACAGCCTTTGACCAGAGCATGCCTTGCAAACAGCATTGTTTGTGACTGTGTTGTTGACAAATCTCTTTATATGCCCAGGAAGTTCAGGAAATAGACTAGTCTTTGGAAGGAAATTACTAAGGAAATGACTCTACAATCACTGTTATATCACAGATCCAGCCAGAAGCAACATTAAAATTCCATCACTAATTGATATTTCAGTTGAATTTGGACAGAGTTCTCAAAATGACAATTTAGATAATTGGTTTTGTTGAACTTCCGCTATCCCTTGAGCCAAATCGTCAGATTTGCTGTAAGAAATTCAAAGAGGTGACCATGCTTAGTGTTTCAGAAGACTGTTAATGAAATGCCCAAGAATTTTCATTTAAGTTGACAGTATCTGTCAGTTACACATTAGTAGCAACCAAACATCAGATAGCTGTTCAATACTTCATGGGAAAACATGGAAGTTCCTCACCTGAAGCTCAGGAGAACTAAAAATTTCACATACTCCATATATTACTTTTGCTGACCTAAACGTGAGTTCAGCTGGAGGATGACAATATCCATTGAAATTAGTTTCAGAGAAGAAAACAAGATGTGAATGGGCAGTGAGGTTGAATTGCCAGATGAGCCTAAAGAGGTGTTTTAATTTTGTCAGCACTGAGATAGACTGAGAGAAGACTGTAATGATACTCTGCACCATAGGAGGCTGTGAATAACAGGTAGATTCTGCCTTCTGGTGGACTGGAACTTATAGCCAGCTAAAACTGAGACAAATCAGTGAAAAGGAGCAATGCATTGCAAATAATTGCCTGCCTATTGTGGAACTGGAGATGACATAAGGTAACCCTTGCTAAAAGGAAGTTGAAGATCTGCCTTATCATTTCTCAAAACCCTAATCAACTTGCAAAATCCTGTCATGCATCTGACCACAGAAACACAAGCCCAGTCTTGCTCCATTTTTCAGGTCCATCCGATTTGGAATAACCTAGCTATCAGTAATGTTTATTTAGAGGGTACTGGAGTGCCCACAGCTGTTTTACTTTTCAGTTTGGTATTCAATGCGCTGCCAAGTGCTTAGCCCAGAAGAACTGGACCAAGCAGAGCTTTGCCATTAAAACCTGTGATAAACCACATCTTGCATTGGTTTTGCTATAAAGAAGAGTAATATTTCTCAGAATATTTTGGACATGATGAAAAGACACCCAGAAAGTGTACATTCAGTCTATGAAACACAGAACAGAATGGGATCAGATGACTTAGGGTAATAGGACTGAAACCGTTTTATCTGCAAGTATCTGTTTCCAGATCAGAAGTGGAAATAGCTGGTGGAAAGCATCCATCTGCTAAAACCTGTTTGATGTCCCTCGTAAAAGGAATGATTGAGTTTATCACAGTGCATTTCTCTAGGCCACAGAGAAATGAGAAGTCTTGTCTGAGAACACAGAAGATACCTCAACACATGGTCTTAACTGCTTCCTCCACATTGGTGTGGCATCGTCACCATCCCCATTAAAACAGTTGGCTCTTAGTCCTTTTCACCTGTGGATCACAGTGGTTTGAAGGGGAAGGGGATATCCTTACATCCAAGTCAGGCAGACAAGTGGTGTCGTAATAACGACTTCCTGACACTGCCAGGGATCTTAATTTGTAAATGTGCTTTGATGGGAAAACAATTGGCCATATTAGTGGAGTTTAAAGCCTGTTCTTGGAGGAAAGTAGAAGAATGCTACCCTGACCCTCCATGGTCTAGGAGAAGACAGCATCTCCAGGGATGTCTGTCCAGCAGCTCCCCTCTAATGTGCACTGACATGGTCTTAGGTGCTGGGTGAGATCCAGGTGCTACTGAAGTCAACATGGGGTCATTATGGTCAAGATTTTGCCTGCTGAGATTTGTGGTTATTCGTATCACCAGTGTAAAATCTGGGAGGCAAATCAAGCCTGGGGCCAGCCAGAGGAACTGCAGATGGAGACAAATGTTCTGACTTCTCTTAGAGCTGAAGTTAGCTTCAGTGTTTGAAGTTAGTTGATGTTGAAATGCTGTTTAAAGAAGTGGCTACTCTGAAACAGAGGAGCTATGCAGTTGTGAATGTCTTGCTGCTGAGATTTAAAGATAGTATGTTGTGCATGGCAGCATACATTGTGTGAAGGCTGAACTCTTGAACTCCTGATTTGTTTTTGAAGAAATAAGTCAATTCTAAAAGGTTGCATGCTTGTAACGCAGACTGAAGATTTCCCACACCTGTCCTGTCTACTGCCACCAGCAGATTTATAGCCTGTGAGACTACAAGTTTCGCTTTGGCCCTGATCCAGTGAAGTGCATAAGCACTGGCTCATTTGTAGTGATAGAATTGTTGTTCCCTAAAACTCTTCCTATGAGTCACTGCTGATCACCTCAGGTGCTGGGATAGTCAATGCCAAATTGTCACAATTTCAGCTGCGGGTTGGCACCTGCCCATGGTGGCCAGAGCATGATTACTTCCAAACCTCACTGCACCCAGGTGGCAGATCACAAGGAACTGCTTCAGGACTCCTGAATGCAGTTGCAAGTCTGATTTTTGGGTCTCATGGGAGCTCAAAAAACAGAATTGATCTTAACAAACTCTAGCAGTCAGTTTTCTACCTTTGTGAACTGATGTGTCTACAGTGACAGTAGCTCCTGCTGTTGCTTTTGAGGAAATCATCCCATGCCTCAGAATAATGACTGTACTCACAGTACTCCTCTTTCCTTTCCCCAAAAGGGTTTATGTGCATTTCAAACACATGTTCTACATCCTTTGGTAGGTCATCATCATGCCTGAGTCTCTTATCACTGATTCTTGCCACCTTGGGGTACCATCTAACTCAGGCGTCACAATGACTGCTGAGTTAGGGGGTAATCCTGGCAGTTTGGTAATCCTGGAGAGCACACAGTGCAAGTCACCCTTATCTGTCTTGAACTAAGATGCTACAATAGCCCTGACAGATCAGTTTGACACCTATAGCGAGCAATCTGACTAAGCTCTTTTCCATCACTAATGTGTGTTTCATTTCAAAAAGCCAATCAGAAACCCTGAGCTCCTGAACCCATTTAGACCAGCCAGGGAAAGTATTTCTCAGTGATTCCTGTAAATGGCCTGGTCCAACTAAATGCTTTTTAAGCAGAGTTGTACAAAGGGCACATTTTAGTTGATAAAAATTCAGGCAGAACAAGATTTAAAATAAAAAGTTGTTCTCCTTAAGAAGTTCCTAGTTCTCTGCGTTAAAGGAGAGTGCTTTTCACATTATTTAATATTATTATTTTCAAGACTGAAAAAGCTTTACATTTAGGCTGGAACATACTACTGAATTTAGGATAATTGAGTATCCCTTTTCAGCTGAATCTCAGGTTGAACAGGACTCTTAAGATTGCATCTGTGGTTTTTGATAATAGCTGCAAAAATTTTGATTTCATAGGCATGGAATCATGTGAATAAAGCTCCTAAACTAGTATCCTGCAGACAGATGTAAAGGTTATTAGCTCAGGCTAATCTTGTTTAGCTGGGGGCTGAGTTACACTTGGTTGGCAGAGCATGGGCAGGACAAATTTCAATTCCTTAGATGAACACAAATCCTACAGGTGTGACTCTCTTTAGTCCTACATAGAGTGAACCAGGGTGCCCTGGCTAATTTGGCAGGAAGCATCACATATTGTTAAAAGAGTTGAGATTTTCCCCTAAATTAATCCTACCAGATTTAGAGTCTAGTCTGACATTGAACAAAATATTTGGGAAACTCACACCAGCTTTGGTTTTAAATGTTCAGAATCCAGCTCTTCAACCTTAAACAGCATCTACGTCAAAGCAGCTGGAAGTAACATATACTGATTGTTTGTCCCTCACTTTGAGGAGGGGAAAGAAAAAACCTGAAGTAAAATCCTGAGGCATTGCAGCTAGTTCTTCACACAGGCTCTCATTGCTAAATTTCTTCCAGTTAAGCAATTTGAGACGTTTCAAGTGAACTCCAAGTATGTCCCAGCAACATATGAAAGAATAACAAGGAGAGCAAACGGCCAGTTTCCTGTTAAGCAGAATTTCACAATAATTTCAACATTTGGGCAGATGGTAATCTAACATAGTTTCAAGCTTTTCTTTCTGTGTAACCCAGTGACACTTAACAAATTAGAATTTATTAAGGGGTTACTAAGCCCAGGCTGCATTCTTGCAACCTTGTGGAGAAGATCCTAAACACTGTATTTCAAACAGTACTATTTAACCCAAGAATCTCAGACTGCATTTCCTCTTGCATTCAACAGAATTCATTACCATGCTGAGGAGAGTTGATAACTTTAACCTGCAGTTTTGTTTTGTTACTGATGCTGGAAAATGTATGGATTTCCTGACACAACTGCATATGTAATCTTGCTCAAAATTATTGCAGCCACTTTGCAAAAACTTTGTTTTTCACAAAATGCTTATGCAGTGGCTAGGTAGGCCTTTTACCCCCATGTGTAGATAGAAATACTGAGATGTGCTAAGTTATTTGGCCAAGACTCATTAAACAGGCAGTACCAGAACTAAGACCAGAACTCAGCAATTCTGTTTTCTAGGTCCATTCTCCAGTCATTAAACCTTATTTCTGGATATCTAACCAGCTTTGAGGAACCAATGCAGATGGCTTTCCCAGTTCAGTTTTCAGATTGTTATTCAGTCTTTTAAATATTATAATTTCCACCACAGTGCAGGAATTAAGTGGTCTAGAGGACACAGAAATTGTGTTTGGAGCCTTTCCCCTGTATATTAATAAATCTGTATCAAAAGAACCCTTCCATATATAACAACCATGGAGGACATTTTCACATATAAAATAAATGCAGCACAAGTGACCGGATTAAACAAACACTTTCTAAATACAGTAATAAAATAAACACACTGAGATATTTCACTAGAAAGAGAGGGAAAGGCAGTAAGTACAAAACCACTTGTGATCCTGCTGGAAACATTTTAAAAATTAAGGGGTTTGGTGTTTTAAAAAGAGCCAAGAGGAAAGTGACCTCACGACCACTAATTCAAATGCAACCTGAATCATTATTTTTTTTCTTTTTTCTTGATTTGACATCCTTTTGGGAGTCTAAATTCATCTGTCTTGAGACAAGTCTTGCCAGAAGACTTAGTGAATATATGGACCATGGAATGAAATGCCTTTTTGTTCCTGGAAGTAATTACCTGAAATACATGTGGTACTTTGAAGTTGTGAGGCACTACCTTTATGGTATTTTCTAGGTACTGAGCAGAAATGCTAATCCCATCCAACAACATCACTAAGAATCTTTTTCTCTGATGCTTAAAAGACTTCTTATCACAGTGCGAGCAAGCTGTGCTCCTCACTGACATAAGACGGAGCTGACTGGTGTTAGCCCTTTCTTTCATGGGAGCCATTACTGATTCAGACTTTTTCCCAGACTCTCAAAGATAGTTAGTCATCACTAATCTTGCCCTGTTTGACAGTCTTCTGAGCTCAGAAAGTCCCGGTTTGGAGATTACTCCCTGTTTTCCCAGAAAAGTTTTGGAAATTTCTCAACTTCCTTCTGTGATCAGCCAGCCTCAAAAACACTTCACTTGAGGGCAGTGACTGCTGCTTGTGCTTCAGTTGTGCTGGGTTCTTTTTTTTTTTTTTCCAAGTTTCTTTCAAAATGTCAGAAAACAGTAAGAGCTGAGTATGCACACGCTGTGGAGGAGACATCTCTGGGCAGACCCAGTAAACTCTGTAAACAGCAACAGCTTGTTTTCTAGGCTGTCAGTCACAGAACAGAGCAGCCAGATCAGCAGATAACATGGAACAGAGCAGCTTCTTGTTCAGACTTGTGCAGATATTTACCTGCCATGGAAGAAAAAATCTGAATAGTTTTTGAGCGTTTGCACATACAAAGGAAGATCTATCTGATGGTCAAGTGACCATGGAATTTAGGCAGGAGTGGGTGTTCAAACACTGTTTGTCAAGAGTCATTTGACTTGGCATATGAGGTTCTACGGAGTGGTTCTCTATATGCTTAGCATGGAAATGGTTGCCTTAGTCATCTTTTGTAAGTGCTGTTTTACACATCTTCACCCTGCAAAATCTGAAGCTAATTGAGACTTGGGCATCTCCATCATAGATTTGTCTTGACTTGGAGTTGTGGTCCTGTTTTAAAACTACTTAATTGATTGTCAGGGAACTGTCATGATAATAAATGCCTGTAGACATACCCAAAATGCCTGCTCCAGGATTTATGTTAGTGGTTTACCCTATGGCCTAACCTAGCAATTAACCTGCAAACTTCAGTTGAGGCAGAGCCTGCTGCTGGGATGTGCAAATGGAGAAATGCTCTAGGAAGATTTTTACAACTGAAGCAGTATCACATCTCTCTGAGACACCATACAGACTGTCCCAGAGACAAGAACAAAACTCAGGGTGACCTGGAACGTCCAAGGGCTCCTTGGGCCTTTAGCAGCTGTTAGGATGGCTAGTCTAGAGCTGGGGATGCCAAGACTACCTGTCTGCCTGGTGAATGGCCCTGCTGCCCTACAAGAGAAGCCAGCTGGCTAGGAAATCTGGAGCTCTGGAAGAGGTATCTCCCTCCACAGCTCCAGGACAGCCACACTTTTTAGCAGGATAAAGGGCAGGGTACAAGAAGGCAGAAAAAAAAAAACGCTATTAAGAAGTAAGCCAATAAACATTAACTCTTTGGCACTCCTCAGTGTCCTGTCTGGCCCTCTTGGCTGTGTATTTCTACACTTTTCAAAGTGACAGCAACACTGTCTTCCTTCCCAAGCCTTTGAGGGATTTTTTTTTCATCTGCACACAATTTCTTGTGTGTTTAAAAGTGGGAAGGAGGCATTTTGGGTTTGTAGGAGAAAATCTCATGGTTTCATCTCATCTGCAAGAACCTGCCACCCATTTCACGAGCTCTCCCTTCTCCCTGGTGTGCAGTGATGCTGCTCCAGCTAGCCAGTGTGGCCACTAGAGGAGGGGAATGTTAGCCAAGTTGGGCCTGGTCCCACAGAGGGGTTCATGTAGCAGGACATAAATTCAAGCAGGAGTCTTATCAGTGAAGATGTTGTGCAAAGGCCAGGTCACTGGGGCAAGAGGCTAATAATCTGTGATGCTAAGAAAGCAAATCATTACTTTTTAGAGCAGGTTGTAAGGCATTAAATAAAGGTACTTTATTGCAGCTGAAAGAATCGCTTTTTCTTCTCTTCCCCTTGCTTTTTTCTGTGTATGAACCTGTCTGTGGGACCCTGATCAATGAAATGTGACATGGTGGCTTTCGTGTCCAGTCACAGGTAGGAAGTGCTTCAACATAACCATCTGGGAGAGCTTCTCTTCAATTTTGATAATAGAGGGAAAAGTTAAATGGGCTGCCATAAAACAAATAAAGAGAGAAGAAAAAGGAAACCCCCATGCCTTTTGTTAAGGAGGAACAGATGTAGAGCTGTAGCGGCCTGCCAGCTAGGTCAGCTCATATCAAATATTGTGGTTGTTTTCTCGTAGCCTGATCCTCCTTTTGAACTCTCTTTCAGCAATGAAGTTGTAAGGAATGAATTAAAGAAGCTGCCGGCCCTGCCAACGCCAGCGCTGAAGGAGCATCCTTCCCTCGCTTACTGGTAACGTATCATTCAGCTGAGCAGCTTTGCAGTGTCTTATGCAGGACCTGGCTCTGGCAATAAGTGATCTGAGAGTGGAACTGGGATGCAGGGATTCCTGCCTCCTAGTTCTGTGTCTGCCACTGACTCATTGCATGATTCGACACAAGTACAGCTACCACCCTGGGCCTCAGTTTCCCTGTCTGCCAAATGGCTGCAGTAATATCTGGCCAGAAAAATTCACTGTAAACATGCAAGTGTCCTGATGAAATCAAGAGGCTTCCCAGCACTTTACATCCGCGCAAAGAGTTTTCCCAATTGGAAATGTCAGTGTTTTTGTACTGCTCTATTTTTGAGTGATTGAGCTTCATCTTGAAAATCCTCTATGGCATAGCTGAATTAAAAGAGATATATTTCTCCTTTTATACGGACTGGGTGTTGTTCAGAGGTGGAAGCTTGGGAGCTCTGCCTTTACTGCACTCAAAATTAAATCCAGGGTAGGAGCAGGGTCGCAATTAAATTTTGTATGCCTCACACATAGATTCTTTGTGCCACCCTGCCTATCCCTTTTATCTGTGCAAATAGGAAAGAATTTGGGGAAAGACTGTTCATTAACAGGAGATGCTTTCACTTGATTTTCTGCTTGTTCCTCTTTCATGTTTGCCTTTAAAGCATTAAGCTAGAAGCCTGGGGGTGGGAGTGAACTTCTTTATCTGCTACTCTTTTAATTTCTGCATCTTGGTAATCTGAGGATGGCAGGGGGAAACAAATCAGATTGTAGTTTATGATCTCAATGCTTCCCTTTGCCTGGAAGGCCATCCACTTTTCCTAGCATGGCTGCAATACCAGAATTAGCTGTACCTCCTGTCAAGCTATAGGCAAGCTAGTCTGTGAGATCTCCTAATCACTTTCTGGGCACATCAGGAGAGACTCGAAGTCCTTGGCTGAGGTTAGGAACACTGACACAAAAGCTGCAGATCATCACAGTCTCCTGGTGTTTCTGTTTAAGAACCAAGCCAAATCTTTATGAAAAATTGATAAATGTAGGCTGCCATTTCACTGGAGGAAGAATAGTCTCCCTCTTTGGAGCACCTCTTTTTCCACAGACTAATCCACACACTGAAAAGCACTGCATTTCCAGCCAGGTTGGTGACCAGGTCTGACTGACAGCCTGGTAGCTCAAGCTAACAGCCACCACAAGAGGAGTGGTGGGAACAAGTAGCCATGGATGGAGGAGGCAAATCAGACCCTTCAGCAGTAACATGGACCGAGGTCTTACCAAAGTGCCCACATAGCCTTTGCCTCAGTAACCTGTGATGGTATCCGTACGCAGGAAAGCAGTGACAACCTCGGCTGCCTGTCAGGCCTCGTCTGCCTATCAGGATCTTTCTGCCCCTACTGTCGGCAGGTGTTAGTCAGCGTGCCTATCTTAAGGACTTCTGCTGGGAAATCTCAGTGAGGTCTGGGACTGCCTCTGTCCATATGACACCCTCCTTGGGTTTGGGCTATGTTCAGTCACCTGAAGCAAGAAGAGCCGTGTAAAAACCTCATGCATTCCACTCAAGTATTTACAGTTATACACAAGGTACAGCACTTCTTGCAGCTGCATTTCGTGGGAATTCTTATATGACTAACAACAGGTCACAGGCTGGGAAGCTGGTTGTTTCCAATAAAACCAGTGGCTACAGTCCTGTGACTCCCTTGCGATTTTACTTAAGTAACCAGGTCTCAGAGACCTCTTTATATATCAGTAGTTCATTATTTTTTAATGGTGGCTTTTTCTTAAACACCCTCTGAAACACTGAAGTAGAGGCTGCAGGTCAATCAGATTAAAAGCCTCTGAAGTACAGATCAAACTTCAGTGATCTAAGAGGACAGATTTTTAAAACTGTGTTTTCTGACCCTTCTGCATCTCATGCAGATTATGTACTGGATACAAATTTCATCCTGTTTTCTGTGTGCAGTCAGTTTTATGCTGCAGTTCTTCAGCATTAGCACAAAGCAGTAGCAAGTTAATTTCCAGCTCCAGAAAGAAACATTTAAAACATTAGGAGTGGGATGGGTAGTTGCTCTAGTTAGTTTAAAACAAACAAACAAAAGAACCCTGTGCTACATTTGTATAGGCTGAAATGAACTAAGAAGCAATAAAATATAATAGGTTACCTTCAGCAAGATACTGTGATAGATCTGTATGAAATAACTTTACCATCACACACCATGAAAAAGCATCACCTGTTGCTCCTATCAAAAGTAGTAAAACCAGTGGGATTATTCCTGGATTCTTAGATGCAGCAAGGGCTGAATCAGCACAGTTTGGTGCCTCTCTGACTCCACCTTCATGGAGCCTTCTGGTTGCATACCCTTGCTGCAGGCCTTTCCCTTCACTGTAACCTCTTCTTGGGGATTTGTAGACATCACAACAAAGATGAAGGTTGTAGTTTTTATATCATTAAGATTTTGTTTCCAGCTCTATACAGATTAAGAAGAATCAGCTGCACATCTTGTTCTCAAGCATCTCTTAGCTTCACTGATTACCAAGGAAGCAAGGAGTTTGGGGTTTGCTTTTTGCTTTTAAATTAAAACTTAGCTTCTGGTCTTCCCACACAATCCAGGAACTGGGACCGTAATTTTTGATTTCTTTTGCCCACGCATGGAAATAACTGACAGTATTTATTATTTTTGACACAAAACTAAACACAATGAGACAGGAGACAACCTGTGTTAGTTCACAGCACTCCTTTCCAGCCATTGTCATTGTATTTTATCTCAATTCTGATCCTTCCCAGCAAGCCAGCCCAGTATTAGGTTGCCAGTAAAAATGCAAGGAGGAGATGCAACAGCACTAAAGTGGGTGCTAGAATTCGATTTTCAACAGATGAGGGGATAGACTTCTCCCAGGTTCTAACAGACTTTGAATGCAAGCTTGTTTTTAGCAACCTGAAGCATCAGCATTGCCAGAAAATTCACCTCTGAAAATATCAGCTGGAAATCACTACTTAGGTTCTCTAATACAACACAGAGCTGAGGCTCTATTCCTGCTCTTCGTCCCTTTGGCGCAAGAGATGCTCTGCTGGCTTCAGTGGGACAGCACACGACTGCAAATAAAGACCTTAGTAAGTTCAAGAATATAATCAAGATGAACAAAGGTTAGAAACAGAACAACAATAAGGCACAGCAATGAGTGGGCAGCTATTTAAAACAGCTCAGTGTGCTGGGAAGAGAGGGGGGAAACAATTACCTTTGAAAATCTGGATCTGATGATGAGAAACTCTGGCCATGCAAGTTGTTTCCCATACAGTTCTGGAAGCTGCTGAGACAGGAGGGATTTCTTGGTAGTTCTAAAGATCTTTAGCAGAGTTGTCTGCTGCAGGGTATCTCCATGTACTAATTTTTGCAGCTTTGGAGGGAATGTTTTATGTGCTGGCAAACAGACGGTAGTGCTTCAGCAGCCTCTGTGTCTCCACATTAGTTAAGCATCCTCTGTCAGCCCTGCGTTATGAATGAGTTTCTGTGTCACTGACACAGCAACAAGCCAGAGCAGGGGGAGAGGAGATGTCAGCTGGTGGTCCAGGCAGTGTCCCAGCACTCTCCCAGCTGTCAATAGCAGCATGGCAGCCGCTTAGATATGAACAGCTGAAATGACAGGGGAGAATGTTTATAAGCTCTGCTAATGCTCCTTCTGACCCGTGAATGATTTTGCTTGTTTTCCCCAGCACTTGCTGGGCTTCCCCCTCTGTCCCAGAGCTGGAGGCAGAAAGTGACCTCTGTGCTGGATGATCCTTCTTGCACAGGGAATGAAAAGGAAGTTCAAAGAACTGTCAGAGGAGCAACTGTCACGCAGCTGGGGTGGGATTCATCTGACCATGAACATTTATTTCTTCAGTGTAGACCTCTCCACCTGAGCTAGGTGCCCACAGCTCCCTTTGCTGTCAGGATGAATTGTGCTCTGCAGTATCTGTTTCTTTCCCCAAAGTGTGACTAGCTCAGTGTTGTGGAAAGGTGAGAGGCAGAAAATCCCACTCTTAAATATTAATGACTTGATGGATAATTCAGGGGTGTGTGTGTGTGTGTGTGTGTGTGTGTTCAAAAGTAGAAACCAGGATGATATTATCTGGAACTTAACATCTGTAGACCTCATATTATTATACAATGAAAAGAAAGATCATCAGTATCCTAATGAAGCAGTGAAGGTATAGAGAGTGTTGCCTGCATTTGTTTAGAAGAACTGGGTAGAGCCTGGACTATCCCCCATCTTTTAGTATGGGTTGAGAATGTAACTTTATTCATGCCAATGATTTTCAGGAAGGCTCCCTGACATCTAATCTGCCCTTTTGAAGGAAATGGGCCATCAATTGGCTTCCCAACCAAAGGGGTATGGTCTGGGAACATATCCATAATTTTATAATAATCATTTGTAAGAAAGCAGAGCACATCCAGGTAATTACATTAGCTAATCAGCTTGTAGGTACATCTATCCTTTCCTTGAATGGCATCAATATGAGAGCTTGATCTGTACAATAAACTGCACAGAGTGGAAACCAAAGCTAAGAGCATTTTCCACTGGAGAAACTGTATTGTTTTCTGAGAAGTCACTCCTGGTTTGTTCCTGTCTGAGACAGAGAGGAATTTCATCCACATGTAATCATGGTTTTAAGATGTAATTTCAAAAGGCTGTAAGCCCTCTCTGTCTATCTTTTCTATTAAGAATGATGTTTTTTGGAGATCTTCCAGTACTGAACACTCATGTAATTCAGTTATTGCTCCAAAAGTAATCCTGTTTATGATAATCATGGCAGGAGACTCAGGCCCTGCCTTCATGTGCACACCCATAACATCTGTGGTACTTGCTTGGATCAGTGGGCTGAACATGGCTTCATAGCTGTTGAATTTACAGCTTCCAGATCATTTTCTAAACATTAAAATTATTCTGAGAGATTCGATAGGAGAGCTAGACCATTCCTTTACCCATGTAATTTGTCACTGACTCAGTCAGTACCCTGTACCTGCTGTGACCTGCTGGTGGGACATCACTTCACCTTGCCCCAAAAAAGAGCCCTTTTATTTTTGCAGAATGAGTGGGGGAAGTCACTTGGTGAGTGAGTAAGGAAAGCAGCTACTCTCAGACAAATTACAAGCTTGTGAGGGAACAGCTGGCCCTGCTGACAATCCGACAGACTGTCTACTTTTAATTGCTCTGTGCTGCATACACTGGTGTTTCTGGTCCTCTCCCTTCCTCCCTGCATTACCAGGGATGGAAGCACAGTCCTCAGCTCCCCTGTGCCAGGCCCCATGCCCCATCTGTGCACAGTATGTCTTGTTTGTCATGTCACAGTGCACTGTGTCCTCCTTGTGATGTTGCAGAAGAGAACATCCTCTGTGTGATGTAACAGCAGGCTCTGTGTGGCCTCTACCTGTGACATCACTGAGGGCCTTATGAAGGCTGGGCCCAGCAGGGACAGGTGAACTTCCTTCTAGCAGAGATTATGGCTCCACACAGATCTCTCTGGCAGAAAGATGCATATGGGGAAGGCAGCAATGAGGAGATACAGTCATGTTAGAAGGGTTGGAAATGCTTTTCAGTTTTCCATAAAAGTCCCCACAGTGATCTCTGAGCAGTTGCAGTCATCTGCCAGACCATCCCACACTGCCATCCTCCTTCACACTGTCTAGCAATAAAAATAGCTCAGTTCTGCCTGGGGAAGGATTACCACATGATGGACAACCATGTGGCTGCCTTTAAAGGCCCCATTAGGGGCCCCAGCTGGACCTAGGAAATTCAGGGAGGGAGAGGAATTCCAGTTCACATCGCCCTGAACCACATGCAGCATGATGGCATTAGATAGACACTTGGTACTACTGGAACCTTATGCAGTGCCAGGTGGGGAGGGCGCAAAGGTGCCATAAAGGTAGTTTAGGCTTCCTTCCTCTTGGACTAGTAAGGTCTGTACAATATCTCGAGGGGACTCAACAGATTCCTATTTCTTGGTCTTGCAACATAAAGAGCAAGAGATTGGATTTAAACCTGAGGACTTGGGTATTCTGTCATGCCAATGTAACAGATCTGGTCCTATGGGCATCACATTGCTGGAAGTTAGAGAAGAACCAAAGTCAGACCAGTCTGAAAGTACCAGGCTTGGAGGCTGTGATGACTTGCATGGCCATAGATTGGGTGGAATGCTACTGAAATCACAGGAGAGTGCTGTGAAGCTTTGAAAGGAGATCATCAGCTTATACTTTACCATGCTTGTGACCTTGCTAGCACAGCTGATTGTATGCATCAAATAGCTCTGGTTCTGTGCTCTCCTGCTGCCCATTCACTGGAGAAGGAATGAGACTCTTTAATAAAAAGTGAACTTACAGATGTCTCTCAGTCTGTTATTTGGGTCATGCTGATCTGCTCTTGGATGCTACATCTCTTCCATGTACAGGTGAATGTCTCAACGTGTATTTATCAAACATGCCCAGAACTGTTATCTGACACAGAGGCCCACTGGTGTGGAACAGCATCCATCTATACCATGAATCTGTCTTAGTCTCCAAAGCAGTGCTGGGAATGGGCCCTGGCCCATGCTAACTCCCAGTGCATAGCCAGGACCTGCCTGGGGAATGCAAGTTAGTATAACCCAAAAGTATGCAGATACATCAGTACTTTAACAGTAAAGGGACCCAAGTTTGAGTGCCTTGGAAACATTCCCCGCCACTGTTTAACCTGCTGTTACAGACATTGTACACTGGGAATTCAACTCCTTGCTCAGAGAGGTTTCTCCAGAGTACTTCCACTAATGCTCCTGTACATGGTCATGTGCAGTTGCAGCGAGGAGTATTCTGTGAGGCTTCGAACTATTACTGGCCACCAATTTCTGAAAGCTTTGCTAGCTTCCAGAGAACTTGACGGGCTTGGAAAGAAGTTGCACCAGCTAGGGCAAAGCAGAGCTTGAGCAGCTCCAACATACATCTGTTTGCCACTAAATTATTTGTAGAAAAGGAAAGTAGAGAGGGAAAAGTCAGCACACGTAGATACCATGTTTGTGAGTAAAAAAGGTTCTTCCAGAAAGCTAGCTCCTAGAAAACCATTTTTATTCTCGTCTGTGAGTTCCCCTTGTTTACCCTGGGCTGCATCAAATCTCCTCACCTAAACACTTTTGCTTGGCATCTTTTCATTCCCTCAGTCTGTAGCTGTGTTTACAGAAGTATCTCTTCACTTTTTGGCAAGATTCTTAGTCACGATGCTGCCATTATATGAAGCATCTCATTTCTTCCTTTCCAGTGAGGATCGAGTCATTGAACATTACAAGAAGCTAAATGGTCAGACAAGAGGTCAAGCAATTGTGAAGTAAGTGAAATAGTGACTTCTTGTGACCTTTGTTTTATCAGGAAGTATTTACACTGAACTGTAAATACAATATGTAACTATGCCTCCCATCTCGTCTAATGCTTTATTTTTAAGTATTTCTATACTTATTTATTTATTTATTAAAGCTTTTTTTTTCAGATCAGCCTCTCAGACACGTTATTCTCTTGTGTTGTTTTGCAGTTACATGAGCATTGTAGAATCCCTCCCCACATATGGAGTGCATTATTACGCAGTAAAGGTACGTGCTACAAAAAAGGGTCATTTATTGAATTAAACTGTTGTTGGAGAGGGAAGGAGAGAGGTACAAATAACCATCCTGCTTTCAGAATACAATACGCTGCTACTAAAGTCTCGTTTCACTTCCTGTGGTCGGATAAACTTATTTCAACTGTGTAGTGAATGTTTGGTAAATACAGCTCCAAAGAGGAAAATCCTGTGCTTGGAGATAAAACTCTTGCAGTCCTATTGTGCTGGAGATGTTCAGCCCACAGGTTCTGGTCATGCCAGTGAACCAGCACCAAAGGGACAAGCTAGCCAGATTGCTGACAGTCTTGATGCTTCACTTCTTTTTGTAGTTCCAGAAGTCAGATTTTTCTCAGCCTGCAGATCCATGAGCCAGCCGTGACCTGCAGACTGTAGCTCCCTTCAGTTGACATACAGGCAGATGGATACAGATATAGTACATCTTTTTAATGCCTAATCATTGGCCCACACTCTAGAGATAACATGTTTCCCTCCTCAAACAGCTCTCCAGTTCTAACTATGTGGATTTCATGCAGGTATTAATGAAATCCCTCATTTCTTTTGTCTAATGATTTATCACCAAATCTTCCAGTCTATTATTATTATTATTATTATTATTATTATTATTACTACTACTACTTCCCTTCCTGACCAGCTCTGTAGGGTTGTTATTTTTTTAAGTAGATAAATCAATAAACATATAAAGAAAGCTAGATCCACATTCCTCAGAGCATATTCCCTCATTTATCACTCCTGAAGTTTTGATGTGTTTCGTCATTATCCCTCTGCACAGATCATATGTTTTTTCATACATCTGTAATATCTTGCACACATGGGGTACCATAAAAACACAAATACCTGACAGTACCTGTCTCAGGCAGATGTGTTTCTAGTCTATTCCTGCTAATGTGCATGGCATTTTGTGAAAAGCATTAGCCTCATTTTTTGCCAGAGGGCAGGATCCTGCCAGCACCCTTTCCATACAGATCTCTTGGACTCCTCTCAGTCAAGAAAGATCTGGTGGTTTGGGATGGGTGTTCAAGCCTGCAAACACCTGAGGGCTATTCCAGTGAGCTCCCCATGATCAGTAAGTACCAGCGAGCAGCAGTGAGGCAGCAAATATTGCACATAATAGGTTTTGCTTCTGCCTGATGTGGGGGGTTTGTTTTAGCTGCATTTTACCCTGCCGTTCTCTATCACGTTAACAGAACAGATGTAATTTCATTGAGGACTCCAGTTCAGTAAATTGCAAAGAGGCTAGTATCAGATATCAGCCATTACCCCATAAGGCCATTTTATTGCACACTCAGACACAAAGCAGTTGGGTCCGAGCCTGTCAGACCTTATCACTTGGTAGCTCTCAGATCCCATTACTGCTGCGTTTTCAAGATTAATGCTAAAATCCCTCCACATAATTCAAGTCAGCTGGGTGATTCACTTTCCTTCCTCTCCAATCTCTGAGTGTTCAGACTGAATAATTTACAGAGAAGAGAAAGAGGATGCAACACTGCACAAGGGACCCATGTCAAACCTCCTCACCGCCCCTGGCAGCATTTTGAGTAACTTGATCACATGTGATGCATTTTAAACTGTTTTATATATCATGGCCAAAAGTGAAACAGATCTCTCCTAAGCACCATGGAGCTTTGTGACTTGAGGAAATTCAGCGGGGGTAATTTAACAGAACTCACGATATTGAAATATATTACTTAGGAACAAATCTTCACCTTGAATAACAACCTAGGAAATCTCCAGCATTTCCCCATCTCATTCAATATAACTCCCTCTGTTTTCTTTTCCAGGACAAGCAGGGAATTCCTTGGTGGTTAGGACTTAGCTACAAGGGGATTTTTCAATATGACTACCATGACAAAGTGAAACCAAGAAAGGTAAGTGTTTACTTTTCTACCAAGGCCTGGGCTTGCTATGCCTGTTAAAGCTTGATTTGAGGGTGTGATATATGCCAAACGCTGGCATTGATTCATGTGATTTTGAAGGATATTCATTTTCCCTAAACTTGTCTGAAAGTCTGCAAAGAATTAATGGACAAAAGTAGCTCTTAATTTATTAAATGTTGACGTATGGGAGGAAATAATAGGTGCATTGACTATCCTTTTATTCACTGAAGGCTATTAATGGGGTTTTTTATTCCTTGAAGAAAAGGATGAGGGGAGTAAGGACGTCTTCACAGAGCATCTGTGCTCTAAAAGACACACCTATTTGGGATCAATCATTACCTACAGGGCAAGCCATACTGACACGTGATAGTTTAAAACATGCCTAGGCTAGGTGTTTGCACCCACATATCTCCATTAGTGCCAACCCCCCAGGGAAGACATGTCCTTAAAAGATGCCTTCAGAAGTCAGTCTTAGTAACAGGAACATTTCTTTGGAGGAAAATAATGCCCTGCCATGACAGGACTCAGCCATTTACAAGCTATAGCAATTTTTATCAATCCTGATGGGATGAGAGGGTTGGTGGAGAACAGCAGAAGAAAGAACAAAAGAAGTCAGGTATTCTGACAGCGTGAGAGGAGACAGCTGTCTCCACTAGAAGAGTCAAGCCTCCTTTCTCAGCTTCTCTGCTTTCTCTTCCTTTCAGCTGCTCAGTGTGATTCAGTCTGTAATATTAATTTTAGAGCTTGGTAACATCTTGGCCAGCCTCTCTGTCCCTCCACTAACCTACCTCTAGTTCTCACACTGCTCCTTGAATCAGGGCCTTAAGCATCTCCTACCCATTTTCTGCAGTGTAACCCTAAAAAAATAGCATGCCAGTTTTCTCTTGATTGGGAATTATTTATTTTTTGTCTCAGCAAATTATATATGAAATCCAGGAGACCCAGAGCAATGTATGCCTTACGTATAAACCACTGAGAACTTCTGTGGCTTAGCAGAAGTGGTCATAAATCTGGGTGGGAAGGGAGAGCAGAAATTTCCGGGCTAGAATTTGTCCATTGCCATAATCCAGAGACCACAGCAGTGAAAAGACAGCCTAGATGAGCATTTCTGCGTTAATGTGATGCTTGCAAACCCCATCTGTTGGCAGGGCTATTCGAAAATGCACAGCCTAAATCAGGGACAGGACTCGGATAGAGTGGCTGAGGCTTCATTATTTCTCCATCCAGTGCTTTTAGCCTCTGTAGAGCAAGTGAAAAGACTTCTTACCCTACACAGGTGGTAAAACCCCTCTGGCGAGAGCAGTTCAACTACCTCAGCGAGGCACAATGTTTAATCCTCTGCTAATTAGATTGTAAAATTTCACTTGATAACCCTGGTATCTGGGAGCTTACCATAGTATCTGATTCATTTCACTATACCAGCATGGGCTGGTTCAAGTCTTTGCTGTGCAAAGGGGAGGGGAAATCCTTAATGTGCTTTCTACAAGGTAAAATTAGGGGGGGAGGGGAAAGAGATTTTGTCTTTTCTGATCGTTATTATTTTGTTCCTGCACATTGCCAGTGCCAGAAACAAACTGAAAAATTACAATGGAAAAATAAATCTCCCTGGAAGAAACACAAGCAGAAAATTGTAGCAAGAAACCAGCTGAAACCAAGACATTTATATTAAATGCATATAAAAACCTTGCTTGTCTTATAAGGGAGATTGTAATGTTTTCCTATTATGTCATCCTAGATAGATTTCCATGCTTATTGTGTTTGCAAGAAAAACTGTAACCCACACTAAGCAGCTGAGCCTATCTCAGGCGATCCCATTAGCAGTCAGTCAAAACCACGTTTTCGTTAAATTGCTGGAGTAAATCACCCATGTGTCTCTAGAAAACTAACTCGGTTTGTCAGCAAGTTGGATGAGTCTGGAGAGGAGAATTGAGGCTAATGCAGGGCCAGAACCTGATCTTGCTTTCGCTATTCTCACTCGGGCATAAGTCCTCCGGTATTACTGGGGATGCAACTGAGATGGGTATCTGGCACCTAGTCCACAGTGATTCAGATGGGAATGCAGGGCTGTTAAACTGGAATGCAGCTGGAGCTGGGCTGCAGAGCCTAATGTGACTCTGTGCTTCTATTTTTATGCTCTCTCCTCCTGATGCTTGACTTCTGTGGAAATCCTGAAGCTACCCAAAGCCATCACTTTGAGGCTTAATATTCTCCTTTCTGTTTTCCTCCTGCATGTTCAGAGGCTAGCTCACAGACTCAGCAAGCCCTGCCAAAGGCTTCTTCTTGAATGTCGCTTGTTTGAACCCAGTTTTGGTCCATATCAGTTATGATCTGACAGCTGGTCATTCTTAGGTATTAAATGAATGCAAACGTTTTGGTATACCTCACAAAATCTGCAGCTGGACAAGAAGGGAGTATCACGTACAGAAAGATGGCTGCTATCCTGCTAACCATATGCTGAGACACTCTGGAAGTTCAGTAGTGGCTTGCAGAACCAGTGTCATTTTTTGTAGCAGCAGCACACAGCATCCAACGTGGGCATAATCCCCCTCCCTCTATGTTAGGCTCAGCTTCCACAAACTCTTCCCTGTGAGAAGAAAAAGCCCTTCAAGGCTTGGCGTGCCTTGAAAAAGCACAACAAAAAGGAGTCATTGTCTTGCTGGGTTATACCCATCTTGAGTCAGCACCATCCAATATTCATGGGAAACCAAAGCAAATTCTTTGGAACCGGGTCTTCAGATAAGATGTGCCAGCACCACTCTCCCACAAGCTGCTGAGGCTGTAGTGACCAAAACCATCATTTTCAGAGAAGGGTCATTAGGGGTTTTTTTGCTTGCATTGCAGAGCAATTGGAAAGAAGGAGCAAGCCATTACAGCCCCCCTGTGTGACTATATTATCTGTGAGTGGTGTTTGTATATTTTAACCAGCAGGTAGGGATGTAACTCTGCTCCATCCCAAGACACTTGTACATGGAGCAGAAGCAACATAGCCTGGAGCTGTGAGACCAGCATGCCCAAGCAGTAGTAGTAGTAGTACTAGGCACGTCTCTCTCCTTTTAGTGAGATATTCCCACTGATTTAAGAGCCCAAAGGCATCTTTTAATGCACACAGCTTAACAGTTAGTAAACAATTAACTCCAAGCTGGAGAGTGAATGATTAACGAAGTCAGCCAGAGGACTTCCATATAGCAAATAAACAAGCAGAGAAATTGTTTAACTTATCACCAGAAATAAAATTACCTTAAAGGAGAGTCTGGTCGTGTTTGGTTGCTTTGTAAGAAATACTTCTGTATAGTGTTATTTTCTTCCACAGAAGGCTAGTGGCAACGAAACTTAAGGTGAGCCTTTTTTCTCAGACTTGTAAACATTATTATCAGTGTTTGCATTCTCTGGTTGTCTGAAAAGAACCCGAGGGGTATAAAGACTTTTGGAAACAAGATAAAATGTGAGGCATCCCAAAATTCCATTGCGAATATAGCTTGACAAAGATTTTCCCTGTGACAGCCAAGTATCGGTTTCCGTCGTTTCTTCCCAGCATTATCCTTTTCTCTGAGATGAAATGAAGCATGCTATGAAAATACTCTGTCCCTTGCCACAAAGTCTCCACAATGCTCTGTGGATTCTCATTACAGAAGAATTTCACTTGTAGTATTGTTGTGAATCCAAAGCAATGGTAATGGATTGACTTCCCATTTAAACATGCAAAAAGAAGAGCTGAGTTGGACCCATCCTACCAAGCAATACAAAGCACAAGCAAAATCAGTAGCTTTAAGTGTCTGATCAGAGAGAAATCACCTGCTTGTCAACAGCATGAGCAAAGTAATCAGCATGTTGTGTCCAGAAAGTGAAAGATTGCTGTTGTGATGTCACTTGGCCTTTTCCAAACAGCAAGAGATAGAGTGAACTTTCCCAATTCCAGAGGCAAAATGAGATATTTACACAGGAGGAGCAATAGACTAATTAAGAGCTGCTTTATTGCAGTACAAATAGAGATCCTCTCTGCTTTAGGGCATAATGAAGCATTGTCAAGTCAGTAATTGCACTGATGGAGTGGTTAAACTTGTGCTTCCTGTGGTGAAGGAATGACAGACCAGTAACTTAAGAAAACATAAAGTAGGGATTGATGTGAAATGTATAAAAACTAGTGAACGATGGGGAGGAGGAAGCTGACAAATTGGTCTCTGTTCTGACTGATCATAAAACGTCAGGATAATCAAAAAAGGCAAAAGAAACAAGAAATTCAAGTCAGTTACAGGGACCCCAATTCACTTGTATAACTCCTTGCCTCATGATACAATAGAGGTCAAGAGCTTAGAAGGGTTGAAGATAGGACTAAAAGTGTGACCACCCCCATCCAGAGGTTTACCATTGAATTGGTTGGTTTTGAACAGGATTTGGGGAGGGGTTATAAACCCTCACGTTCAAGGAGAGTGTTTGATTTGGCAGCAGGTTGGTTTCTGTTGTCAGAGGCATTGGCGCATGTGTAACACTCCTCTCACTGGCGTGCCACCGAGCCAAGGGTGTATTCAGAAAGGGCTGGCCTTTGTCTAGAGCATCCAGAATCAAGTGGGGTCAGAGACAATGTATTGGACTTCTGTCAAATTGGGCTCTTATTGGAACGGCATCATTTCCTGAGACCTTTGCAAACATCTTTGCACTGCAGACAGGGATAAAAGATTTCAAATTTACAAATGATACAAGAGGAGCAGAAAACATTTTCAGGAAATACTGGTTTAAAAGCTAGTGGAGTCTCAGTGGCATTGCTGCAATAAATTATTCACTATGATTAGCTGACTGTTAAGGACTACCTGCTGACTCCTTCTGCTCTGAGCTTTTATTTCTCTTCCCGTTGCTGATCCTTCATGCTTTTTGGATTATGGACTTGGCTGTAAACTGAACCAGTCTTCAGGTCACGGCGGGTTCAACTCATTTTATAGTGCAGTAATTCAGTCTTGGTTTAGTATTTGGAAATGTGGAGCACTGGAGAAGGGAGACATACACAAAGAGAGGTTCCGTACCACACAGTTTCTTCTCACAGAGAGGTTGCTCACCCAATTTCCTTCCGTATCAAAATGTAAGACCCAGATCTGTGACTGTTGAAGAGCAGTTTAAGACTTTCCCCTGATGAAATGTCTTACTCTATCCCTGTTACACAGGAGACCATGTTCCCACTAGTACCTTTTTTACTGGTGCTTGCCCTCAATTTGGGGTGTCTGCTGTTCAGCACCAGGCTCTTCCCCTTTCAGCACCCACTACCCCATGCCCTATCACTGCACTTCACTTTGCCAAAAAGCTACCAAACTCACTGGGAAATGAATAAATCAGATCAGAGCACACTGGGCTGGAAAGCAGGATTTTGTCCCTGACACTGAGGACTTCCACAGGATTTGGCCGGACATGCCACTGGGCTGTCATTCAGAGAACGTTTCTTTTGGCAGCAGTACCAGCTGAAGTGGCCTTCACCATCCTCTGCTCCCATCGCAATCCTGCCACTACTGCTCATCTCCTCCCCTGGGCCCTTTCCTCAGTCATGCTGGTATAATTGTGTGGCCAGGAAGGAAACTGGTCCAGAGAAGGGATCAGAGCTCAGCATAACCCAGCCAAAAAAAGTGGCCATTTTTAACCTTGATTGGTTCCTAATCCCATTCGCCATCTGACCCACAATCGGTATCCTACAGCACAGCTGTAGGAGTTGGGTATGGGTACAAACTGCATAAATCACAGCGGCCAGAGAAATAAACTGCCATTAACCTACACACTACCTTTGTGGAGTGAGACAAGAGCTCCATAGCTCAAAACAAGATGGAAGGAGTTTGGCTGCATGGAATTTGCCGTGGTTGAACCAGGATGAATTAACAGTTAGGTATAGGTCATCACCACTTTTTCTCTTTCTTGTATAAGCTGATAAAAGTTTGCTTCAGTGTTGCCCCAAAACAGGGCTGATCTCAGATGGCTAAGTAGATTGTCTGGGTAAAGCAATCATAAAATAGTCATGCTCAGTTCCCATTATCTAGGTAAAGATGTAACTTGGTCAACTATAATGCTTGTAAACACTAATACATAGTCTAAGGCACTGCTGTTTTATAAGGAAACCATCACTGTTTTGGTGGTTTAGTGTACGTGTACTGTGGTGATACCATCAGGCATACAGTCACCAGAATTTTCTGTGAGAATTTACATTGACAAAGGCTACAGCATGACATCCCATCCCCTGATCCAACCAAGTCAAGTCCATGGCTACCATTAAATATAGGAGTAGTCCCATCAAAGTAAAACTCCCTTGCTCTAAGTGCTTTGTCATATTCAGGTCTTAAAGGGTAATTCTCTATAAAAGCAGCAGCCAAGTCTTAAATGATTCTGCAGCACACAGCAGGAACTTCAACAAGATGCAAAGACAAATCACTCTGACAGCACAAAGTGAAACAAATTGGACCTCAGCACCCTGGAGTTAGGGTGGAGATCTGGAGCGAGATTGAAACCTCCTTGAGCACTTACACTTGGCTCTGAATTGGTAGCAGTCTCCCCACATGCCCCACCCTTCCCAAATGCTGTCTTTTAGCTCACCAAGTCTCCCTACTCCAAAGGCCTGGGCATTTTTATCACCAGATGAAACCAAGGAGGGGCTCAGTCATTCAGTGGCTATGAATGAGACATCTTTAAGTCAGTGGCCTGGGCAGGAGTCTCAGGGACAGGCATTGCAGCCCATTACCATGTACCTGGGATTGCTGCTGCTGTGGTGCCCCATATGCAGACACGGTGCATCACAGGAGTATTTTTAGTCATACAACCTAATGTGTGTGTGCATCGCCATAGCAGTGTGGAATGGTCATAGTGGTTCCCGCATTTTAGTTCCAAGATAGATGTACCTCATGCATGCCAATAGAGATGACAAAAGGATCCTGAGGAAAGAGAGTAGTAGGAATGGTTTGTGGGCAGCATAAATCATTCTTGGGAGACACAGTTGATTCATAGGCTATAGGCTGGGCACGCTTTATCTAATACACAGTATATATTATGTCAGAAAGGAGAGATCTTCAATGCAGAAAAATCTAGTCACTTTGATTTTCTTGCAGAGGATAAAAGAGAGAAAATTTAACTTACAAGAATCTGTAGACCTATTGATTTAGACGCACCCAGCATGGTGACAGCAATGCAGTATCTAAAAGCATCTACCAGATATATATGTGCAGCGAAGGTGGATTTAGTTGTATATAAAGGTAAAGTCTGATTCCCCAGTCTGTATACAGTTATAGACACAAATATCAAGTTGCATTATGTAGACAAATAATGCTTTGTCCAAATCGTAGCTCTTCCCTCTGTGATCTGATGCTTTGCTGTCTCTCTGAGCCAATAAACCACTCTGAAATTTAATAGGGAATTGTCTCTCTGTAATGGAAATGAGTGCAGAGTAGTGATTATATAGATCTCAATGCAATTTCTGTTTGGTCAAGCCAGAAATGTTTGTTGGGGTGGTGTGGTCCCAAAAGAACAGCACACAGCAAAAGGGATCTCAAATTGGACCAGAAATTGTTTGGCAAAAAAAGAGTCCTGAAGCCTGAGGGGAAGAAGTAATTAGATAGTGAGCTGAGATTGCTGACAGACCACTGAAAGTCCCACTTAGCCAAGCCACTCTCTCATTCCATGGGGGAAGGGAGGACAGCAAGCCTCTGGGAAGATCATTGGTGGGGTTCTTTCCCACATCAAATCACACAGGAAACCTTTTAATTTTTTTGTTTTGGGAAGTGAAAGAAAAAAAAATAACCCAAACGAATAGAAATACAGGAATGAATGGAAGTGTGGCAGGATGGAGGGCTAAGTTATGGTACAGCAGCATCCCCATCTCATGACCTGGGGGCACCCTCAGCAAGTCACACTAATTCACAGGTGACAGCCCACGGAAATCTCTTGGAAAATCTGCCCCCGAAACAAGACTCCATTTGTTTGAGCTAAGATGGTGCTGTTCCGCCTGGACCAAATCCTTCCTCATTCACTCTAACTAGTTTGACAGAGGTATGATTGATGGGAGCAGGGTTGACTTGAGGCAGAACACAAATCCATGCCCGGAAACCATGGCCCCACTGAAATCACTGGGACAAAACTGCCATTGACTTTGCTGGAGATGTGATTTTCATTGAATTTAAGGCCAAAAAGGGACCGCTCATAACCTCCACCCTGACCTCCTGCATAACTCAGCCCCTAGAATTTTGCTTGCTGGTTTGTTCAGTGGAAGGAATTACATTTCCAAGGAGGAATTTTTTTCTTAGATTTGTTTTGTCTTTAAACTGCAAAACAAAAGACTCGGGAGTTTGTAGCTGCACTCATGCAAGCTGTGGGAAAGTACTGTCATTGTTTAGTTCCACTGTTTAATACCAGTTTTAGTATTGGGATGTCATCCATGGTTGGCTCTTGCCCATAGCGTAGGCGAGGGAAGGGGTTGCATTTGGGCTGTTAGAAATGTGCCACGTTATTTCCCTGCCTTTCCTAGAAGCCTTTCAGAGTATCCAGTCTGGGTGGTAGTCCATGCATTTGGAGGGATGTCTGTTCCTTCTGCATAGTGTGATTTAACAAGGCATTAATCGTCTAAGAAGCTGCAAGACTTGAAAGACTGGGAGACGCCATATAGGTCAGTAAGTCCAACAGCAATTAAAGTTGGTCATTTATTAGATGCTTAGAATCAAAGCAAAATGTAGGTCAAAAAGGCCTCTGGAGGTCTCTAGCCCAACCTTCTGCTCAAAGTTGGGCCAACTTCAGAGTTCGATCACATTACTCACAGCTATAGTATTTGACTACCTTCGTTGATTGTTCTGGGGCTTGGGTTTTTTTTATAGTCAGAATTTTGCTTGCTGCAGCCTTGAAACCTGTGTCCATTGGCTCATACTTTTGCTGGGCACCTCTGAGAAAATTCTGTCTCTATTTCCTTTGCAAATCCCCTTTAGGTCACAACAGAGAGCAAACAGCAGTTAGATCCTGTGTAGACTTCTGCAGATGGTTTGTTTCTGAACAGCCACCAAGCATGATATCTGAAACCCCTGAGAGCGTGTGCATCGCTGAGTAATCCCATTCTGCCTGTGCCCCATCTCAGGTGCTTCAGGGGAAGACATACACACAGAAAAGGGAAAGAGAACAAGATGCCAAATACCTGGGCATTTATATCTGGTGCTTAATAGACACAATGAAAAATGGTTCACACTGTATCCCCACGGGGTTGTCCAGCCACAGCGCACACTGCCCAGCCCAGCTCTTCTGGGCACAGCAGGCAGAAGACAGTATCAGGGACCCAGTACTTCAACCCCAGAAGAGAGAAGCCTGAGAATTATTCCAAAAGGTCCTATTTGGGCATGTTTCTCTAGGTACTGTAATCCAGAGAGTACTGTGCACCAACCACTAGTGCTGCCCTTCAGGAACCGTCTCTGTTCTGTCCTTGAGCTGCAGGGCAACACTGGAGCCAGCAACAGCCTCATTACTGCCAAGGGTTCCCAAATGTATGGCACAGTCCCTCCACGGGATACTCAGGAAAGGCTTCCTGAGCACAGAGGGACAGAGCACGTCCCAGTGCCTAGCACAGATTAACTCAAGCTCCCCACATCTCAGCAAAGTCCAGGTCACCCAGGACATGACTGACCAAGCCAGAAACACTCCTCTATGTTTCATTCACAAAACACCCTCCCTTCTTTATTAGGAACCTCTGGCATTTTTCAAATGCTCTCACGCTGACCCTACCTCCTGCTGTGTGCAAACTCCACGGCACTGGCCCCACGGTCAATAAAAATGGTAAAAACCTTCTTCAGACTCACATGGCTGAAACGGATGCAGATCCCTGGGCCTCCTCTCCTCCAGGCTCAGCTTAATTAGGGAGCAGCCAGCAAACCACAAGTGTGCTCACAAAAGAAGCTTGCGTCTGAAGGGCTTTGACTGCAGCTCTTTGTAACTAGTCACAAACATCTGGTGCCTGGCAAGCTTGCCTGCCTCTTGGAAGGATTTTCCAGTGAGAAAATTCCTGTAGCTTGCACCTGAATTCTCTGCAGCACACCGTGTAGCACTCGGATCTCTCCCCTGGCTCCTCTTCCAGGCTGCCGGCTTTGCAGAAAAGCCATTTCTGGCACTGGCTTCTCCACCATAGCCTCCCCACCCACCCACAGTACACATGGTCTGACAGGGAACAATTATTCCCTTGAATGTTTATGGGTTGATAAGCAGTTTTGCAACATTCAAGTGATAGTGTAGGTTCCAGTTTTATTGGCAGGATGAAACAGAGCCCACAGTGGGGATGGTCCCCCCAGAGAAAGAGGGAATAAGAGTAATTCTTTTCTCTTTAGTAGCCTTTTCCCTGTCACATGCATGTGTGAGTGTGCAGCTGTGCTCAGAAGCCAGTCTTATGGAGACTTCCTTAAGTATCTATTGAAGATTAAATGATATCATGTGCAGCCTGTAATGATGGCTACTACCAAAAATTGTTCCCATCTGAAAGCTGTCCAGTGCTTCATGATCCAAAATGGGCTGCTGACCTCAGAAGAGATCCCAGCGGGCAAACCACCACATCACAGAAACTCAGCCCACCGCAAGCGCCACTAATTGTCCCCTTGTCTGCAGGCTCCGAGTGAAGGCAGCTACTAAAGGGCAGGGGAACTGTGCTCTCAGCTTGTATTACTGAGGTACTTTAGTCTCCGAAGCCTCATTTCCAGCGTGTTTGGGGACATGCTGTCCCAGTCCCTGCTGTGAGGTACCTTTCATCTGGCAAAAGTCACTACAGCCCTAATACAACTCCAGTAAAGCCAATACGAATTGTCCCACCCATAAGGGCAGGCGTTGGTTTCGGCCCAGCAAATCAACCAAAAACAATCATAAGCCAAACAACCCAAAACCAGACCCAGTCTTGGTGTAGGAAGAGGCAAACCTGCCATGAACATGGATGCTTTGACTCAAACTAACCCCCAAAACCAGCACGCATCTCTTGTCACTGCATATCCGCAAGACTGGTGAAATTACAACCAGCTCCCTGCTGTGGCTCCATATTCCCCAGTGAAGGTTGCAAGCACCAGCGTGGTAAAAGGATCTTGATGGGTAAAAATTATGCTTCCATTTAAGAAGACCCACTAATGGCACCTTGTGCATCTGTCACTGAATTAACAACATCAATTTGAAACTGTATGTAAGCTGGGCAACTGGTGAAGGGAACAGCTTGCTTACATTAGGAGGTCTGGCTGAAGGGAGACCTTAGGCTTTGTTTCTCCTGAGGGGTTGTGATCAGCTAACAGGAAAGCGGATACTTTCTTGTGGGAATCCACATTTTTGCAGATTGGATTCCTTATGTATAGGAAGGGTGACATGTCTCAGATCAATGTGGACAAAAGGAGTGGGAGGCTGCAGAATAATATTTGGGGAGCAAGGGGAGAGCAGTTAGAGCAATAGCAAAACACATGTGTACGTTCTGGAGAGCAGGGCTATGGAAAAAAAGACACAAAGTCAAGTTGTGGGGTCATTTTCACCCCCTTCCTCCCAAGAGTCTGGATTTGCCTCCTTCCACACCCTGCCAAGAAAAACAAAGAAACTAAATATAAAAATGCAGTGATCTGGGGAGCTGCTCTTGTGCCCAAACCGTAGGTGTCTAATTCCGTTTTAGGCACTGCTAGGGATCCAAGACGTCTGTGTAGGGCTGGCAGATACGCACCAGACCTACGCCAGGCTCCCTCCTTCCCTCCTGGGGCAGCAGCCAGGGGCCAGGCAGGGTACCCTGGGGCATGGAAAATGGCACCCGACGCCTACATTTGTGCATCTGAACAGCCCCCCCAGAGCCCTGTGTGTTTGGACAGTTGGAGTTAATCATCGAAGGGAAACGGAACTGCAGTTAATGAACAGAGCACTGAGGTTTGGTAGCAGAGAGGACAAAATAGGAAAGGATTGGAGTGCAAGCGACAGTCTGTCAGAGTCCGAGGGAGGAGGATGGGGAAGAGAGTGGCTGCTAGCAGCTCTGAAAAGGCTTTCAAATTCCTTCTGCACCCCGCCGAAGTTTAGTCATAAATGACAACGGGGGGCCTGGGGACAGAGGGATATTTTCTGAAGGGTGTGATCTGCTGGTTTTGTAGACTCTTATGGGTTCCACATGTCTGAGCGCCTCCCAAACACGTCCTCTGCACATGCTGTGCAGCACGGCCGCGTTATCCTCTCCGCCTTGCGGACTGGCATGTGGAATCACAGAGGGATGTTTTTGGCAGCCCACATGGCAGTCTCAGACTTGACCCCAGTTGTTGTCAGTGGGACTTTAGGCCCCAAACTTCCTTTTTGTGCCTTTGGAGCTCAGCTGCAGTGCTGGGTGCTTGCAGGGGAGACAGACTTCACGTTCAGACCTCAGCTTCTGGCTTAACACTTTCACCCCATGTCTGTCTTCTGTCGGTAAAATAGCGGGTATTTCTGGGCTTCATCTGGTGATTACAACTTCTATGCAGTGATTATTTTTTCCAGTGGAGGAATAAAATAATGTGTAACCCAGCCCTTCGAGCTTCCCATCCCTCCTGGCCCCCTTCACCCCCTCCTCTCCTGCAACGCAAGGGTACGGGGCAGCTCAGTGCCCCCCATACCCCACCCTTCCTTCCAAACACCCCCTTATAGAAAGAAAAAAAAAACACCCCACCCACCCCCCAAAACCAACTCTTGGTTGGAAACTTTTACAAACGCAAATATTTTCAATTTTGCAAGGAGAAAATTCTGGGTCTTCGCTGTGTTTTATTTTCTAGATTTTTACCTCCAGAGCAGCTTAATCAGTGCAAATCAAATTACGCCTCCTGTTTACTTATCTCCAGAGCGCTGACACTGGCAAGCGGCTTATCTCAGCATGGCAGGAGCCAGCGCCTTCCTTGGGGGTAGGACAGGAACTCCACAGAAGCTGCTTGTAGTGGGAGAAGGAGTATAAATCAGGGAAAGTTCTGCTGGCTCTGCTTCCCAGCAGCGAGGTTATGCTCCCCGAGCTCCGCTGCTTGCTAGGTGCAGCGCGGGGAAGCCGAACTGCGGGATGCCCAGGGGGGTGGAGGCTGCCTCCTCCCTGTGGATTAGTAGCCTGGAAGCCAGAGTTTAGATTTTGGTTTACTCATTTGTAAATAGGAGGCGGTGGTGGACCTGTCCGCAGTGGTGACAGTGCAGTGGTTTGCAGAGCTGACATGGTGTTTTGCAGTCACTGCGTCCTTCGCGCTGCTTCTGCATTCAGTCCTCCCTCCCGCCCGGGAGATGGAAATGGGGGTTATTTTACAGCAGAGGTGTGGGGTACAGGGACCAAGTGAGTGCATCCCACTGCCCAGGGGCACGGACACTCGGTGGACCGGCAGAGACCCCCAGGGCTGCCCCATGCTGACTCGGGGGCGAGGACACACAGCCAGCACCTGGGAGAGCTGCGTTTTCCTCCTGTGACTGCTTCATGCCTCAGTTTACCCCTCGGTGCTACCGTTGGCTTTTTCTGGGTGCTACTTTGAGATGCCCCGACAGAGGCATGATGTAAAACAGAGGCAGGAGTGTGACTTGCTTATGGCGCGCTGGAGCCTTGGGCTTTGCCAACACTAGCCTGCCAGCTCCAGGGATGGATCAACTGCCCCCGCTCAGCTTGTGCTCGCGCGAGCTCTACGCTGATTGTGGGGGGTGAAAGCAGGGCTGCGCATTGCCCTTCAAGGGAGCGGTGTAAGTTGCCCCCGTGGGGCTCTCACCTGCCCAGCCAGGCCACCTCCGCCCCCCGAGGCCTGCCCTGCACACCTTGCCCGAGGCTCCTGTGCCAGAGCCCAGCACACGCCAGCTGCCAGCCCTCGAAGGACGAGGTCCCCGAATCCCGATTTTTCCCGTGGCTTGAAGGAAAAAAATCCCCGAATCCCGATTTTCCCGTGGCTTGCATGTGTTCAAACCGTATTTCGCCCTGCAGAGGAAAACCGGCGCCCTCCCCCGCCTCCCCCCCGGCACC